>NC_090252.1:39103968-39105223 GCF_037325665.1 Littorina saxatilis
GAACAGCTTCAGCAGATTTGTGTTCTTCATGCTGCAGAAGAGACGAACCCTTATAAATGAGGTTCAGTGATATGTCATCAGGGTTTTAATGTATTTGTTGAATTTTATGCGTGACTATAATTTATAACTGTGCAGATACTATTGCTGTTATTTTAACCACTATTGTAAGGGGCTGTGGCCTTAGACAATTAAAGATTTGTTCTTGTTCTTGTTCTTGTTCTCTCTCTCTCTCTCTCTCTCTCTCTCTCTCACAGCCTCTCTCTCTCTCTCACTCACTCTCTCTCTCTCTCACTCACTCTCTCTCTCTCACTCACTCTCTCTCTCTCTCTCACTCTCTCTCTCTCTCACTCTCTCTCTCTCTCTCTCTCTCTCTCTCTCTCTCTCTCTCTCTCTCTCTCTCCCCCTGCTATCCTGTATGCTTCTACTAGCAACAGTGTCACACACTGTAAACACTATTCAGTCACACAGAGTGTTCACAACTGGTCACGAAAAGTGTGTTGAAAAATGGAACACTTCACTGTTAACAGTGTTCCTATCTTTAACGCAAATTGCTACAACAAGATAAACCATCCGACATGTTTGTAGAAGTTAGTATAGCTAACACATTCTGTATTTTGATATATGCATGTATACTCAAATACATTAATCCCTGATATATATGTTTATTTTTCTACCTCGATCAGATTAACTTCCGTTTAGCTATTTCTTGAAAAATTGATGAAACAGACAGTGGTACGCACTAAACGGTATATGATCACTCAAGAGTTAATTCATTGTGGTTTCATTTAGAGATTCTGGAGAGTTTGCATGAGACAGTTACATAATAACATGTTTTGAAAACAAGTTATCAAACCGAAGGATGAATCAGTGACTGTGCGTTCATGTAAGGAACTAAATTAATTATGTTTTTAATATTACAGGATATAACATTCCAGAGTGCGGCAGTGACGGTACACTGAACGTCACAGAAACACACAGCATCACACTGACCTGCACAGGGATTACGGATGACTCAATGTACTGGGACTTACGTTTCTCTGACAGTACTGGGGGTAAGATCTTCCAATGTACCTGGTCCACCTTGTCCTGCAGGGTGTACAACAGTGACTGGTACGAAGTGAGCAGGACACAGTACAGCACCAGTACACTGACCGTCAAACACACCACCAGGGACAGCATTGCTGGAACAGTGCGGTGTGGCAGGAATGACTCTAGCAAGGCAGCGTCTTGCATCGTGAGTGTTGTTCGTGAGTGA
>NC_090252.1:39105423-39125423 GCF_037325665.1 Littorina saxatilis
CACCAGGCCAGAAACCTCATCAAAACCAAGCTGTCTCAATGCAGCAACTCAAGTCGCGTAACAAACACAACTTTCAAAACGTCAGCATTTTAAAATGAAATTTAAAGGCACAGTGCAGCTCACAGCCTTCGTTTGCGTTTTTGTTGCAGCTGAGTGACATTTACAGTTCAAAAATCCTCCTATGGTAGTAAAACAAACCCAAGGGATCTCTGGGCTGCCTACTGCATTTGCCGGGTTTGCAGACCCTTGATTTTTACACCCACCTGCCTGAGGTATGACTAAAAGCCCAGGGGCTCCGTGCACTTGGATTTGACAAGTCAGTACCTTTAATAATGATTGTAACAAAGGTATGTTTCTGAACATTGAACAAGAGCAAGAGATACAGAGTAATCCTACATACAATGGGACGCATGTTTGTAAACATAGTTAAACAAAAAAATACAAATCACAAAAGCCATTATCAGCGTTTACCTTATGCATCATGAAAGTAAACATACTAACAAATAATGACACTTTCCGGAATGTAATACTGAATTTGGTCTTTTGTGTACATAGCGAAGATGATATAACCGTTCAAAGCTCATCAAAATGATCAAACCAATGACAGACAGAAAAATGGTATGTACAAAATCAGACGCCAAAACAGCAATGGCCCAGCGGCAAAATGTGTCCCAAGTGGAAAAGCAAACCCACCCAGACATGAAATTGTTATCAAACAAAAAGTATTTACATTACACAATTGTCACAAACTGAAATAAGGCACACTCACAATTCCAGTAGTGACATGAACAGTGGGAATAATTATGTTGTATTCCCAATACTAATTCAGCCCCACCCCACCCCACCAATTATCTTGACACCCAAGTCAGGGACTCCACCAAAATTCGGCTTTCCGTTCATGCTGCTGCTGATTTCGTGTGTGTATCTGCATGTATCGCATTTACGAAAAGTTGTGAGATGTAATGATTTCTCATTACACCCAGTGGTAAGGAAACATGAATACGTTGACCTTTTTCACGACAGACAGATAACTACAGCCTTTACTTGTATGTAGATTGATGTTTTCCCTTTTTATATTCCTTTTAAAATTGATAAATATTTTTAAACCCTTCTCGGAACAGCTTTCGCAATTCATGTCCCCCCACAGGCGCCGGACTATTCTGAATAACAGCGACTGCTCAAAGACAACAGCAGACAATGATGAACTCGAAATGCCTGGAATCTGTGTTGCCTGTATCAATGCAAACTCGCCTGCATGATCACATTTCTGTATTGTCATGTACATTCTTACAACCCCGGATACAAAAACAAAAAACAAAAACAGAAAATGAACAGTCACACCTTAAAAAAAACCATGGCTTTAATTTAAATGTAGCAGCATTAACACTAAATGTTTGTTATAATGGCTTATGCAGTAAAACTATTACATATCTGATTATTCTTGTTCACCTATTTCGTTTCTTCTTACCCACGAGATATAGAATACATTCTATATATCTCTATGCCTCTACCCCTGTGCGTGTGTATTGTATGTGCCTCTTGTTTTATTGTCTGGGCACAGGAGGCGGCGCCTTCTGCTCTCAGTGTCAAGTTTCCATAGGCCGGCCGAGGGAAGTGTTTAACTGACCGTATCAAGCACTCGCTTTTCGTGCATTCCGAACGCGTGTACTGAGTGACTGACAGGAGCTCAAGTTCTCCCTCCCTTAAAAATAAGGGAGTCTGCCGCGACCGCGCCGCGCCTGAACTGTATAATTATGAGCCTTGTCACAGTACAGTGTACACGAGAGACTGCATTGCCCGTGCGTTGAGCAGAGAAAGTAGGTCATTCTCAGCTGACTATTTAGCGCGGTCAGATTTTAGTTTTCTTCTATATTCCTTTCCACTTTTGCTGGGGTACTGGCCGATAGAGTTAATCGTTTTCCCCATGTGTGTGGGGACCTGTAAGGAATTCGAAGCGGCAACGGACCAGATAGGCCTTTGTTCTACTCCCCCCCCCCCCTCCCGAAACATCCGTCCGAGATGGTGGCTACTGACTGGACTTGCAACTTTCTCAACTTGTACAGTACGAACTGCAGTGACTCGAATTTGAGTTTTGGGATTTCTCTTGCTCTACCTTTTCTGATAATTGTTTACTTAGCTCGTGTTTAGATGCAAATACATACTGTCTCTTTACATTTAGTCAAGTTTTGACTAAATGTTTTAACATAGAGGGGGAATCGAGACGAGTGTCGTGGTGTGTGTGTGTGTGTGTGTGTGTGTGTGTGTGTATACTCAGAACTCAGAACTCATTTAATTGTCATAAAAACACAGTAAAGGGTTTATCAGACACGAAGTGGATATTTGTAAAGACAAGAAGAAATATCGTCCATGGAGCAGTGATTACAACATGTGTTATGTATCTGTAGTTATGTCATTATTGCGTATAATCATGCAGTTGTATACAAATTCAGCAAGTTGTTGCTGTGTGCGTGTGCATGTGTGTGTGTGTAGAGCGATTCAGACCAAACTACTGAACCGATCTTTATGAAATTTTACATGAGAGTTCCTGGGTATGATATCCCCGGACGTTTTGTTTTTTTCGATAAATACTTTGATGACGTCATATCCGGCTTTTGTAAAAGTTGAGGCGGCACTGTCACCCCTCATTTTTTCAATCAAATTAATTGAAATTTTAGTCAAGCAATCTTCGACAAAGGCCGGCCTTCGGTATTGCATTTCAGCTTGGTGGCTTGAAAATTAATTATTGACTTTGGCCATTAAAAATCTGAAAATTGTAAAAAAAATAATTGTTTTAAATAACGATCCAAATTTACGTTCATCTATTTATTCTTCATCATTGTTCGATCAAAAAAACATATATAAATATGTTATATATTTGGATTAAAAACAAGCTCTGAAAATTAAAAATATAAAAATTATGATCAAAATTACATTTTTTAAATCATCTTTCATCTTATTCCTTGTTGGTTCCTGATTCCAAAAACATAGAGATATATATGATATGTGGGATTAAAAACACGCTCAGAAAGTTAAAACGAAGAGAGGTGCAGAAAAGCGTGCTATCCTTCTTAGCGCAACTACTACCCCGCTCTTCTTGTCAATTCCACTGCCTTTGCCACGAGCGGTGGACTGACGACGTACGATGCTACGAATATACGGTCTTGCTGAAAAATTGCATTGCGTTCAGTTTCATTCTGTGAGTTCGACAGCTTGACTAAATGTTGTATTTTCGCCATACGCGACTTGTTTTGTTTTAGGATCGATTTTGATAATGATTGAGAAAGGAGAATAGCCGGTGTTAGTTTTACAGTCGGTTTTATGAAGTTTGAGAAAGAAGTGCGTGGTTTTTACCCTCTTTCGTTTTCCTTCCCCTTCTTTAGTTTGATTATTGTGCTATATTTTCCTGCTTCTACACACACACACACACACACACACTACACACACTGACACACACAACACACACACACACACACACACACACACACACACACACAAATCGAATCTAAAACTACTAAAGAGCCGAAATGGCTGCACTCTAACTCATCTTTGATCTCCCAAAAACAAATCAATCAATCATTCACACATGGATCAGAGGCAGTGATATGGCTGACAGAGAAGCAAAAGAGGCTGTTACAGATCAAGCAGCATTTCATGACAATAAAATTTAACTAAGACGGAGCAAAACACCAAAATGGCCAAAGTTAGTTATCTGGCGTCACTGGGACCGGGCAGCAGAATTAAAAATAGAAGGCAATGCTCATGGTTGGCTTATCTGCCCGACAAACAAACAAAAACAGGCCTTCACTCCCACCTCCCTCCTTTAAATTACGTCGCAGCAATCGCACGGATGGATGCGCTCACAAGTGCTTTCCCCGTCTCTGTGAATGTGAAAAGTTTATATCTTTTTTACACCTCTTTGACCGCTGCCAATCACTCCAACAAGACTTCCGCAACCTACACACCACAGGAGCTCCTGTGCTACACACCCTTGTCAACGAACACAAACTGAAAACCCCATGAGTTTTTTTTTTTTAGATAAACATTGCACGCTTCAATGGAAGCTAGCATACACCCTGTGTCTCTCAATTATATAAGGCTGAAATAGGATATCGTGTTTATAAAAACCTGATCTCTGTTCCTCCTTCCACCCCTCAATACTCTCTCACGCCGAGCTTTTTCTTCTTCATTGTATTATTTTTCCAGTTATGTATTTACTTACCTATTCAGCCACAAATATAACAATATTCCACATAAAAAAAAATAAAAAATAAGCCTACAAAACCGCTCCAGTCCAACCATATTCCGCGTACACAATCTTCACTTCCATCCCCATTTTGAAACATCGCAACAGACTTCCAGATATGATTATAACACGACCATATGTGTTCTCTGGTTGCATGTTTGTTCAGTGTCTTGTCCCCACATAAAGCATATTAACTCTACCTGTCCTAAAGCCAGTTGCAGTTCTAAGAGGACGTAAAACTAGTTATCATCACACACACACACACAACACACACACACACACACACACACACACACACACACACACACACACACACACACACACATATATATATATAAAAAAATCCCATGTATGTTTTATGATTGTTGTTTTGGTCTGAATACAATTTGGAATCTTACTACACTCATAGACCTATATTAATACAGGTCCCTGCTACAGTACTCTTGTTGATTTTACATTTAAGTTGTTGTCAGAAGTATTTTGTTCGTCGGTTCGTGTCTGGTGCGTGTGGTTTGAATGCCGCCCTGACAAAATTAATGTCTTTTAAAAACACATTCACGGTAACATCTTCGACGCAGACACAGACAGTTAGGAAGGGCTCCTAATATGGACCACTTTTTGTTTCATGCTGATAACTAGCTTGTTTTCTTGCGAAGAAGTTTCATTTTGTGTTTGGTAGTCCTCTCTTAGGTTGGCCGTTAGGCCTAATTAGAGTGAAATAGCTTTGATAGACATTCAGCAAAAATTAAATACATACAAAATCACAAATGGTACATATTAGGAGCCTGGGCGCCTAATATGGACCAGTGAAGCGGCCTTCACGAATCACTGTAAAAAAAAAGCCCCCTATACTTCAAAATAGCATGATACAACTTAGTGTACAAGTCAGACTAATTCAAATATGCTTTAGATTGATCTGTTTCGGGTTGATGAGAGCATTATTTGAAGAACACCAGGAAACTAAAGAAGCTTATCAAAAACAGAGTGAAAATAAGTAAAATTATCAACTTGCACGAAAAGAAGACTTTTTGTTATTTTTTTTTTAAACTGATCTCGAGGGCTAGTAATAGGTTATTTCCAGCAAGCTTCTTAATGAATTAATGAAAAAAGCCTTTAGCTTCTTTTTCTTCGATTTGTTGAAGGTGGTCCATATTTTAGGGGACTCGCACATACTTTGAGATTTTGCTATTGATTTTTTGTTTGAAGTAGAAACTTGGGGTCAACACTGCTAAAATGTAACAAATGCCTTAGCTGTCATAGCAATTTTTGTGTGAAAGCTTTGGCTGTGAACAGAAACGAGTCCGTTTTAGGCAGCACATTTAGAGTGAACGCTGCCAAAAGTGAAAAAAAGAGAAAAAGCCTAACAGTTTTGAGATTTGTGTTTCTGCAACTGTTTTGACATGTGCAAGTTATCCAGAGAGGGTGAATACAGCGATGACTTTGTCCGCACGTCGCTGGGCATATCAGCGCAGTTCAACGTTGCCAGAGACCAAAGAAGCGCTTTACTCAGGTCGCAGCGCGCGTCGGCTCACTGGAGGAATGTTTGAAAACTATCTGTGCTCGACTGCCAGCAGACCACAGGCACATTACACCCACTAAAGTTTGGACTTGTACTGGCAGAGAGCGAATGCAAATTCTTGTAGGCATACACAGACGCAACATAGCATATACAGACAATAACACCCACAACACTTCAACAGCATATGAAAGGAATAACAAGTCGCGTAAGGCGAAAATACAACATTTAGTCAAGTAGCTGTCGAACTCACAGAATGAACGCAATGCCATTTTTCAGCAAGACCGTATACTCGTAGCATCGTCAGTCCACCTCTCATGGCAAAGGCAGTGAAATTGACAAGAAGAGCGGGGTAGAAGTTGCGCTAAGAAGGATAGCACGCTTTTCTGTACCTCTCTTTGTTTTAAGTTTCTGAGCGTGATTTTAATCCAAACATATCATATCTATATGTTTTTGGAATCAGGAACCGACAAGGAATAAGATGAAAGTGTTGTTAAATTGATTTCGACAATTTAATTTTGATAATAATTTTTATATATTTAATTTTCAGAGCTTGTTTTTAATCCGAATAGAACATATTTATATGTTTTTGGAATCAGCAAATGATGGAGAATAAGATAAACGTAAATTTGGATCGTTATATACATTTTTATTTTTTTTTACAATTTTCAGATTTTTAATGACCAAAGTCATAAATCAATTTTTAAGCCACCAAGCTGAAATGCAATACCGAAGTCCGGGCTTCGTCGAAGATTACTTGACCAAAATTTCAACCAATTTGGTTGAAAAATGAGAGCGTGACAGTGCCGCCTCAACTTTCACGAAAAGCCGGATATGACGTCATAGAAGACATTTATCAAAAAAATGAAAAAAAATATGGGGATTTCATACCCAGGAACTCTCATGTCAAATTTCATAAAGATCGGTCCAGTAGTTTAGTCTGAATCGCTCTACACACACACACAGACAGACACACACACACACACACACACACACACACACACACACACACACACACACACACACGCACGCACGCACATACACCACGACCCTCGTCGCGATTCCCCCTCTACGTTAAAACATTTAGTCAAAACTTGACTAAATGTAAAAATAAATCCGCAAATCGCGCACAATACACCAGTTAGAAAAACAAGGAGTACCAAAGCGGCGTGCTGAGAAACTAAACTGACTCAGAGACTGAAAAGAAACATTTATCACACGATGTGGATAGCAAACATTAAAATAAAACAGATAAGTCAAGCAAAAAATAAACACAAATATCGAAAACACAATAAACAAAGGTAAAGAAAACGAGTCGCGTAAGGCGAAAATACAACATTAATTTTAGTCAAGTAGCTGTCGAACTCACAGAATGAAACTGAACGCAATGCAACGCAGCAAGACCGCATTCTCGTAGCATCGTCAGTCACCCGCTCACGGCAAAGACAGTGAAATTGACAAGAAGAGCGGGGTAGCAGTTGCGCTCAGAAGGATAGCACGCTTTTCTGTACCTCTCTTTGTTTTAACTTTCTGAGCGTGTTTTTAATCCAAACATATCATATCTATATGTTTTTGGAATCAGGAACCGACAAGGAATAAGATGAAAGTGTTTTTAAATTGATTTCGAAAATGTAATTTTCATATTAATTTTTATATATTTAATTTTCAGAGCTTGTTTTTAATCCAAATATAACATATTTATATGTTTTTGGAATCAGCAAATGATGGAGAATAAGATGAATGTAAATTTGGATCGTTTTTAAAAAAAAATATTTTTTTTACAATTTTCAGATTTTTAATGACCAAAGTCATTAATTAATTTTTAAGCCACCAAGCTGAAATGCAATACCGAAGTCCGGGCTTCGTCGAACATTACTTGATCAAAATTTCAACCAATTTGGTTGAAAAATGAGGGCGTGACAGTGCCGCCTCAACTTTCACGAAAAGCCGGATATGACGTCATCAAAGACATTTATCAAAAAAATGAATAACGTATGGGGATATCATACCCAGGAACTCTCATGTCAAATTTCATAAAGATCGGTCCAGTAGTTTAGTCTGAATCGCTCTACACACACACACAGACAGACACACACACACACACACACACACACACACGCACATACACCACGACCCTCGTCTCGATTCCCCCCTCTACGTTAAAACATTTAGTCAAAACTTGACTAAATGTAACAAAAAGAGATGCTTGCCGACAGTCAGTGTGTGAGTGCGTGGTTTGTGCGTCAGCGGGGTGTGTGTGTGTGTGTGTGTGTGCGCGCGTGCATGCGTGCGTAGGCTACGTTCTTGCGTGTGTGCGTTCGAATGAGAAAGAAGAGAGAGAGAGGATTGAAGAATGAGGTCACGCTCTCTGTCACATGAATACATATACACACACTGAAGGCTACCTCGGACACGAACACTTGCCAACACTGACTGTGGTTGGACATGCTTTTAAAATGGAATATTTTTTCGACATGATTTCTGGACATACGAATCCCGCTGTGTTGCCTACTGATGTTGCGAATGATGAAGGTTTTGAGTTGACTGACCTTGAGGATGTATTGCATCAGGCGTTTATCGTCTCAAATTATATCCTTGCTACTTTTCAGGACGGTCAACTAATAATAATAATAATACGAATATTTATAACGCGCACATATCTCACCAACAGGCGACTCAAGGCGCACATACACTCATTCACACACACGGAGACTTAAAGTCACTAGCACACACACACCATCAACCATTAAAATATGTACAGTTATTCAGGGTGGGATGGGGTGGGCAGTGTAGAATGCATGGATTATTTGGAAAAAAGGAATGTCTTGAGTGCAGATTTGAATGATTCGAGGGACTGTTGTTGACGGAGGGGGAGAGGTAGTGTGTTCCATTGGCTAGGTGCTTGGAAAGAAAATGAGCATTCATGGTAACTTGGATAGTCAAAGTTTTTATTTGTTTGATTCCCATCAAAGAAACAGAAATGGTAACCATTCTTCAAATGGCGCTGCAGTTTTGATGTCATCAAGTTAATTCCTTTGCAGAATTGATTGATTTTCTCAAAAGCCATTATCAATGTGTTTATCAATTAACACCTGTTCATTTCTGTCCAACTGCAATGCAAACTCAATGTGGAGGAAACAAGGATTCATTACAAACAAGTCATCCCTGTACATCAACAGATTTATGTACCTCAATCAATACTGCTGGTATGAGTGACAGGAATCTAAAAGAAACAAGTCGCGTAAGGCGAAAATACAATATTTAGTCAAGTAGCTGTCGAACTCACAGAATGAAAGTGAACGCAACGCAACGCAGCAAGACCGTATACTCGTAGCATCGTCACTCCACCGCCCGTGGCAAAGGCAGTGCACGTGGAATTGACAAGAAGAGCGGGGTATTCGTTGCGCTGAGAAGGATAGCACGCTTTTCTGTACCTCTCTTCGTTTTAACTTTCTGAGCGTGTTTTTAATCCAAACATATCATATCTATATATTTTTGGAATCAGGAACCGACAAGGAATAAGATGAAAGTGTTTTTAAATTGATTTCGAAAAAAAAAATTTGATAATAATTTTTATATATTTAATTTTCAGAGCTTGTTTTTAATCCGAATATAACATATTTATATGTTTTTGGAATCAGCAAATGATGGAGAATAAGATAAATGTAAATTTGGATCGTTTTATAAATTTTTATTTTTTTTTTACAATTTTCAGATTTTTAATGACCAAAGTCATTAATTAATTTTTAAGCCACCAAGCTGAAATGCAATACCGAACCCCGGGCTTCGTCGAAGAGTACTTGACCAAAATTTCAACCAATTTGGTTGAAAAATGAGGGCGTGACAGTGCCGCCTCAACTTTCACGAAAAGCCGGATATGACGTCATCAAAGACATTTATCAAAAAAATGAAAAAAACGTTCGGGGATTTCATACCCAGGAACTCTCATGTCAAATTTCATAAAGATCGGTCCAGTAGTTTAGTCTGAATCGCTCTACACACACACACACACACACACGCACACACACACACACACACGCACGCACATACACCACGACCCTCGTTTCGATTCCCCCTCGATGTTAAAATATTTAGTCAAAACTTGACTAAATATAAAAACAACCAAACGCAAATGTACTACTACTTCTACGACTCGTTTGAATGTAAAACAGAAATGTAACACTGTCTGTGACGTGACAATGACGGTTCTACGACTCGTTTGAATGACGGTATAGATCGAACCTTAACCCACAACTACGAAAATTTGTGTCAGACTTTTTTGAACAGGAAAATATGCCTCTGTTCAACAGTAACCAACACATGGAAGATGTTTTTGAAACTTACAGAAATGTAACACTAGCCTATCTGTGACAATGTTGCTTTTGAATTGAACCCACATTTGTTGAACAGGAGAGAATGTTCCTGTTCAACAGTGCCCAAAACACTGAATCTGACGTTTTTGAATCTTTTCTGTCATCTAACTGAATCTGACGTTTTTGAATCTTTTCTGTCATCTAACCCAATTGCTCATGACTTCATCGATCTTGAACATGCCTACTTTTCAAAGAAAGACAGACAAAGCGAAATCTGCATGTTAGCCATCTGCCTGAAATGGTCAATGCACTTTTGTAAAATTGTCACAGCTGTTATATGCACTTTTGTGAAATGGTCAGTGCTGTTGTGCACTTATGCAAAACTTGGTGCTGTGCTGTTAACATTTGAACAAAATGCATTTTGTACAAATGTTTAGTGCAACTTGCTACTATATAATCGCTGTATGCGCTTTGTGGTAATAATGCACTTTTGTCAAAAGTTTGCGCTAAATGTTGGCACTATGCATCATTGTTGGAGCACCCTCCTGTAGTAGATGCACCATGCATAAAAATGTACTGTGAAATGTTTCGTGTAAATTATTGTCACAATAATGTATTTGTTCTGTGCTAATAATGCACGGCTGTGAAATGTCCGTACACATTTTGTGGCACTATGTAATTGTTAGTGCATCCTCCTGCGAATGCTTCGTGCTACAATTGCACTTCCATTAAAATATTGTACGCTCATGTCAACTGGTACTATATTTTCAATTGTTTCTCTGTCAATTTCAGATGTTTGTTTCCAATTACTTCAGTATCTCCCTGTTGCAATTCCAGGTGATTCATTATGCATGTGCCAATCAGTTTGAGGTGTTTAATTCTGATTCCTGTATTTACAGTGTAAAATTAAAACTATTGTTTTCAAACATTCCTATGACACCTGGTAATGGTTCTGTGTTTTTTTGTAATTTGTATTTTGTTTTTCTGCAATAAATATTTGAAATGGATCTGAGACTGACTTACTACTTTTAGCACTCTTTTTCACCACATTCCCACGTACAGATATTGCAATATCAACTCTTCCTTTCTACCTGTTTCAAACAAGCTCTATTTTTTAATTAAAAAGTTTTTTTTCTTGTGGCTGTTTGATCAATTATGGCAAGCATTGACTGAAATAAACAATTTATATCCAGCACAACATGCAATTCATTAACTTTTGACCCTAACCTTTAACACTTCCCAAAATAAATCTTTGGTGGACATTGCATCGACGCTGTTCATTTTGAATGAACATTTTTCTTGTTAGATCAGTGGTCTATGCCGGCGCATAGTTGTGTATTGACTGGATCAATCGCCAACTCGCTGCGCTCGCGGTAAGTGCTGACAACCGGAAGAAAGCTGCATTCCGAAAAAAGTCACTTCCGTTTCGCCATTTTTCGATGATGCCAGAGAAGTGAACCATGATTTCAAGATGCCCGGTGCAAATTGTTGTATGCCTGGATGCAGCGTGAGCTCACTAAGATCTTCAACGCTTATAACTTTCCATGGTATACCAAACAGAAAAGCGGATGCCGAATGGAGAGCTGCTCTTCCACAAAATCAACCGTGCTGACAAGCTTTTCAACCCGAAGAATGCGAGGATGTTCCCGACATTTCAAAGAAACATGCTTCAAATACGGTACGTAAAAAAACTAGTAATATAGCAAAAATAAGCTTTCATCTGATTGTCTGTGCTGTGTTGTTTTGCTTGTAATGCTTCAAGTGACGAAGCTCTAGTAGTATCAATCAATCAGTATGAGGCTTAGTACTTGTAGTAACTAGTACTTTTACAGCTCGCAGACAAAAAATAACACAATCGTATTCTGAATCATACATTGACAAAGGCGTAATTCTGAGCTATAATTATTAGGTAATGGGGAAAAAACCACTCTTTGTTCTTGTGATAATGTGTTTTTGAATATATTCTAGTAAACTTCTGGGTTAGAACTTAGATTTCTTTTGTTGTTTTACTCGGTCACTGAGTCAGTCTTGTTCATTCTTGACAGATTTGCAGTAGTGTGTTTTACTAATTCTTGTTTCTATTTCAATAGATCTAAATGTATAGGTCTGTTTAGTTAATTTAACTTATAATTTCGACTCAGCATTTTGAACATTTTCTTTGCATGTTTTTTTGCTGGGCCTACAGGCAAGCGAGCACTCATTCCAGGAAGTCTGCCAACCAACCATGTGCTACAGAAGTCAGTAGAAACACCAAAGACTCCAGCCAGGAAGCCCCCAGTGAGTAAAAATTGCTGTTATTTGCCCAGTATAGTATGCTATTAGTGATACTGATAGTGATAATATGCTACTTGTAACTCTTTTGTGAGTACCGGTACATGTATACTGGGTGTTTTCTCAGTTTTTGTTCGCTGTCAGTGTGAGATTTATATTGTGGTATAACCTGCAGGGGTCGACACTAACTTATTTGGCCTGGGGCCACACTGGCCCCAGAGATGGAAATTGCTGGGGCGGAAAAAAAAAATCTGGGGCCCACTCTCAGTATTCACGTGCGGCAATGCATTGTCTGTTTTTCTTCATCGTACTGAAGCCAGGGAAATTCTTTCAACCATTTGACATTGAAATTACGACAGCGCTTCGCGCTTTTGGCTGCATCGGTCTCCTTTTTTCGTTTCTCTCCACCCTGTTCTTCATCTTCATTTCCATGTCTTTTTACACCAGGGATGTGTCGCCACATTTTGCGTTTGGCATTTGAAGGCGATACTTATCTCTCACGCTAAAGAGCGCAATCTGGGAGTTATTTCCCTTACGACATTGTCCTTCGACGATTTGAATGGTTTTTTTTCTTGACTGCGGCATTGATCGTAACGCAAATTTCAGTGATGACTTTGACTGGCGATTTTTAGTGATTGGCTCTGCTGGCATTAGAATTTTCGGTTTGTCATTGTTGGAATTTTTCCTGGGGCGGAGTGGGCCCCAAGCTTCGGCAATGTTTGGGGCGGAACACAAAACTCTGGGGCGTTCCGGCCCCCGCTAGTGTCGAACCCTGACCTGTTTTTCTAGTTTCATGGTTTAGCCACGACTCACTTTGAATGAGGGTCATCTGCCAGGCATTTAGCTGATTATCTGATAAGTGATATTTTTTAATTTGCTATTTATAAATTACAGTTATAGTAAACTAACACTGTCGCACAAAGTATGTGACTTTAAAAAAAGATTTGTTTGAAATCATGTGAGCTCTGTCCACTAGATGATGGAGAAGGGAATTTTTCCAGTTGAGTCTGCAACATGGATTTTTTCTCTCTCGGATAACAAATACAGTATGGTAGGAAAAATTTAGGGTTGGTGTGGCGATAACTTCTTCTGCGTTCGTGGGCTGAAACTCCCATGTACACTCGTGTTTTTACGTGTATGACCGTTTTTACCCCGCCATTTAGGCAGCCACACGCCGCTTTCGGAGGAAGCATGCTGGGTATTTTCGTGTTTCCATAACCCACCGAACTCTGACATGGATTACAGGATCTTTTCCGTGCGCACTTGGTCTTGTGGTTGCGTGTACAGTAGTACCTGCCATATCCGGTCACCCATTAGTCATTGCAAAGGTGACCGCAAATATCAGGTGGCCGTTCATTACAGGCCCCCTCCTCCTCCAAAAAAACCCAAAAAACACGATCAAGTTTTCATGAAGAAAAGAAAGCGATCATCCACGAGCCGCCGATTCATTGTCTCTGTTAGTTTTGCTTTCGTTTATACATCTTAATTATTTGCGTGTTTAACTCGATCGTCCTGGCTAAGCTATTGTTTCGTATGTTTCTATGTGTGTTGTTTGGATTATTATATATGTATTTGAGTGTCAGATAAACAAGTGTTTCAAACTCACATCAGCTGTGATCGATCCGGAAGTGACTGCCGTAAATGTACATGTATGCGCATGTCTGTATTTACAGTTTGCGCATGCGTAAGTATTCATGTCGTCTGCTCGTGCTGTGCCGTCTGTGCACACAACACACACACACACACACACACACACACCACAGGCGCTCGCCCGCGAAAGTGACAAGTGGCCGTTAAGTGGCCGCTCCTGTCGAGTAAGAGGGGCACCTTAGGGCAAAAATCAGTGACCGTTGACCGCGTCAGACAGGTTAACGGCCATTAAGAGTCAATTATAGAAGGAAAACTCATTAGTCATGGGAAAGCTGGCCGCTCCGGGTAGGTTCACGCCCACGAAAGGGCCGGAAATGGAAGGGACTACTGTACACACGAAGGGGGATAAGTCACTAGCAGGTCTGCACACAAGTTGACCTGGGAGATCGGAAAAATCTCCACTCTTAACCCACCAGGCGGCCGCAGCCGGGATTCGAACCCTCGACCTTCCGATTACGAGGCCGACGTCTTACCACCCCGCCACAGCGCCCGTCGTGTGGCGATAACAATAAAGATATGTCATAGTGACTTGACTAATTGATTTGAATTCTGCTGCAGGTCAGTCGCCCCCCACCTCCTACTTCGACCTGGTTGCCTACTACAACTTCGAGGAAATACGACAGGACACCCTTCAGCTTGCTGCACCATGGTGTCTCTTGGAGAACAGCAAGGAACAGATACAGGTGGGAATAACCGAAGCCAGCCAAGTGAAACTGTTGTCCTCTACGTTATGATTACGTACTCCAGCAGACATCAACTTGTGGTCGACGTGCGTGGGTTTTGCTCAAAATACGTAAGTATTCGTCAGTGTTTGGCTTCTCGAATTAAGTTTCAACTTAATCTCTGTCTCGAACCACAGGCGGAAGGTATCGTTCACTGGACCACTACTTACATAGAAAGACTATACTGAACGAATCGTCGGTAAGCTTACCACACTGTCATACTGTCATACTCATAGTGATATCACTGATACATTTGTACAGGTATTAAAACATGGCTGTTTGCTGAAAAAATCGTTGTGAAAAATTGTAATGTCTCTGAAGTTTGATTCAGTCCGTCATTCATTTTGATGGGAAGTCAACCCTTGGTGAGGCTAATACTAATATTGTTTTGATCTGTATTCTGCCAGTGCCATTGCCAACTGCCATTGTTGTTCTTGTGGAGTTCTAGAACAAGCTCTGGTTTGAATGACCAGCTAAAATTAATGCTAATAGTAAATAAGTACATTATTTTTGCATTAGCGGGGTATACAAAATATTTTATTAAAAAAATACCGCATGGTTTTGCTTGATCAAATCATTTATCAGCTAACAATATGCTTTTATTTCAGTTGGACCTGACTTGAGCATGATTCCGTTGTCTCCGCAACAACAGCTTGATTGAGATACAGGCATGTCCAGTTTTCAGCAAGTGCAGGCTGAGTGTGAAGATCTGATTGCTGATCTAGACACAACATAAGCTGCTTGACACTATTCCAAGGTAAGCGAGAAGCTTTGAAAATAGTTACTTTAATTCACTAATGCGTAATTATGTATGCAATACTCCTGCTGGTGAGTTCACTACAAACAGGTACTACATTAGAACTAGAAGAATAGGTTCCACAAGAACATTTCTGACTGTTGATGCCACTAAAACTCTCGTTACATCCTGCATTCTGTGTAGATTAGATTACAGCAAATCCCTTCTCATAGGCTGCCCTGACTCCACTCTCCAACCCTTGCAAAAAGTACAACACTCTGCAGCACTCCTCTCATGAAAGAACTTCACTGGCTTCCTGTGTCTCAACGTATTAGGTATAAAGCTGCCTGCTTCTGCTACAAGATCATCTCTGAATCGGCACCTGCCTATCTTTCGGAACTGGTCTCCCTCTACACTCCCTCTCGCACCCTTCATTCTTCTGCTGATGCTCGACTTCTCCGTCAAGGTTGCTTTAAACGCAAGGCTCATGGCTTCCGCACGTTTTCATATCATGGCCCTCAGTTATGGAATTCACTCCCCTTTCTATTACGTCACTCTCCATACATTTCATCTTTTAAGTCCAATTTGAAAACTCACTTGTTCCAACAACATTACGGATAGTTCCTTAGGCCAAACAAAAAAATAGTCTGTTTACGGTAACATCGGCCCAAAAAATAGGGTCGGTAGGTCGGGAATTTTTTTTTTCTCAAAAAAACATCAAATTATTTTGCCAAAAAACAAACTTTGTTTTAAAATGTTGATTTTTTTTTTCTTTCCCCAAATGCCAAAAAAAAGTCTAGGGTCGCGCAAAAAAATAGGGTCGGTCGGGATACCGTAAACAGACTTCTTTTTTTTGGCCTTAGCATAGAGTCTGGGGATGTGAGATGTGCATGATGTGTTGTTTGAATCTGACAGTGATTGTATGAATTTTTTATACACATATTGTTGTCATGCGCTTTGAACTTCTGATAAGGCGCTTTATAAATGCCTGTTATTATTATTATTATTATAAGTAGATACACACTTGTAAACTTATGTTAGTTTTCACACGTGAGCATGAAGTGCCTTTATGAGGAATGTATAGTGGCTTGCAATATTGAATTTGAGGGATGTTTTCTTCAGGGTTCCGTGAGAACAGTGAAATTCTCCTTTGAGGACTGAAAAATATCTTGGATAATTGGTCTTAATTGGGGGGGGGGGGGGGGGGGGGGGCTGGGGGGGGGGGGAGATTTAAAACATAAGTACATTCACATGTGTTTTTCATTTTCACTGTGTCATGGCCCTGTCACACGACCGTTTTAAAGCCTGCGTATGCCGACGTATGGGACATTTGAATAAGTACGCTGGCGTACGTCGAATACGTTATGGGTACGTTTTGTATACGTTAAGAGGACGCTGAAGCACGCTGGCATACGTCGTAGTACGCTGAGCACGCAGCAAAGTTTTGTGCATGCACAAAAATTCTCGACGTATGGTTCATACGCACTGCATACGTTGGCACACGTTCACACACGTTACTTGTACGTTACTCATACGTCGATAAATATCTGTATCTGTAGATAGTGCTGAGACATTCCGAACGCAAGCAACACTTCTGCCGTATAAACAGTTCTTCATGGACACGACATTCTGCACAGAGAGTACAGAACTTACCACTTGATTTACCGTTACATAACAAGGAAGAACTAATACATTTTCTACTCACCAAATTTGCAGAATTACTTGCCGATTTCCCGCGATTTATAGAACAAATGACGTGATCGCATGGCGTCATGTCTAATAAAACAAAACTTCCGAAATATATCTAATAAAACAAAACTTCCGAAATACGTTCTATCCATTAGCAGCGGCGACGACATGTGATCGTCAGCGATAAGCTGTTGCGCGCAAGACTATCGTTAGGCATACGTTGTGAACGCCGGCAACACGCTAAGCATTCGTTGGGCATAAGTTGTGAACGCTGGCAACACGCCAAGCATACGTTGGTGTACGCTATCTGTAAGTTATTGAAACGTTCTGCATACGTTACTAATACGTTATGTATACGTCCAACTCGTTATGAATACGCGATGTATACGCCAAAGATTGAAAAAAAACATCGATAGTTCAGCGTACGCCAGCGTATGTTCATACGTCGGCATACGCTGGCTTTAAAACGGTCGTGTGACAGGCCCATAAAGGTGGGGAGGTCCTTCTCTACTTGTTTCTTTGTTTTCCCATTGACATATATTTTTGTTCTTGTCTATATTTTTTACATAGGTGCTGTCCTCATCCCCAGCCGACTGTTTCCGCTGAAGCCGTGAAGGATGCTTCTTCATGTAGGCGTGGACATCTTTTTCGTCACCGTGCAAGGCTTCCAGTTCCAGTACCATATAATTTTGTGAATACTCTGGGGACCTGTCATCAACTTTGGAAGGACGCTTTATTTTAACACTTTGTACCCCATCTATGTTGACCAAGATTTTTTAAGCCGAGACCAGCTGTGCTGCAGCAGGTCACTCAGAATTGTAGAAACTGTATCAACAGGCTAGAATCCTGGTGTTAGATCAACGTTACAGGAAGCGACTGAAGCTAACAGTCTAAGCAGGATGCGGATATGTGCCGAATGATAACAGATGCAATGTACATAGTGACTGTGTGTACCTGGGAGACAAGGAGTTAAGACCACATCTGAACTGAGGATTTAGTCTCTCCATAATCAACGCTGAAGAAGATTTCAGAATGAACTTTGTTAGATAAATTATGGTTGTTATGATCGTCACATTTTAGGTCCCCCCCTTCCCCCCTTTTCAAACTTCCCCGCTTTTCAGACCTTACATTTTTGGATTTTCTGTTCACAACCTGTTGTACATTTACCTAGATATTAAGCAGATTTCCTCCTTTTTAAGACCAGCTTATTTTTTTATTCTTGGAGGCCTGAAAAGGGTGTTTGGAAGGACACTGTATTTGTTTGTTCGAAATTCAGAATTCAAATAATTCTTCATCAGCGAGTTATTACTGCCTCACCATAGCAGTTAGGCCAGTCTTACTAACTCTTACTTTTATTAATGTGCCGTGATGCAAAGACGTTGAGCAGTTTTCAGATGTTTATGAATCTAGGGCTTTCAAAATTTACTGACATACAATACAATACAATACAATAAAATAACTTTATTAATCTCTAAAAGAGAAATTGCATTGCTGAGCTTTTGTGTCCGTAATAATAACATACATAAAACATTCAAAAATAAACATTTGTTCTTTGTCATGCATACATTCTTGTGTTCTTATACATTTCTTCATGTTGGACTCCATGACTCCATGACATCCAAACATGAAGTTCAGTTACCCCTTTTTAACTTTGAAGGTCACATTGTGGGCGAATTTTTAGCAAAAAGTTGGAACATGGTATGACTGTTCTTACTCACAAGGGAAGTGATTTTGTTATTTACTGATTTTCATTTTGTGTGGCCTTCTTTCACCCATTTAATCATTCATAAATGTTCATACCCAAGGGAAGTAATTCACATATATCTATGGCCAATGTTTTCACAGGGCATCTATAGTGTGGATGAACACTGTCTCCACTCAAAATAGTCCTTTGCTATTGTACATTGTGAATCAGCATTTTTGTTTTTGTCCTGTTTGAATAAAGTGCAATCATTTTACAACCAAAGTGTTAATGTTAAAGATGTTTACATAATGTGTGAAGGATGATGCATTTGAAAACTAATATTGTTAAATGTAAATTGACCTGTGACAAGTCAGCATAGTGCAATATCCAAGCATGAAACCCGCACACAATTCCCAAACAACATGCTTTCTTTTCCACAAAATTCCATCCAGTGGAAAACAATTATGTGAACGTCATAACATGGTGTTTTTTTACATTAATAATCAAGCCTTACACCAACTAAAATGGTGTTAATAGGCATTTGAGCAAGCTTTAACACCAACATAACATGGAGTTAATAGGCATTTGAGCAAGCTTTAACACCAACATAACATGGGGTTTTGCATGTTATACCAGCAATAACATGATGTTAATCACATTACAAGCAAGCTGTAACACCACCAAAACAAGCAGTTTTGCAAGTTAAGTCTACGATAACATGATGTTAATCACATTACAAGCAAGCTGTAACACCACCAAAACAAGCAGTTTTGCAAGTTAAGTCTACGATAACATGATGTTAATCACATTACAAGCAAGCTGTAACACCACCAAAACAAGCAGTTTTGCAAGTTAAGTCTACGATAACATGATGTTACTTGGCGTTAAACCAAAGCTTTAATGCCATCAAAACTTGGAATTTTTGCATGTTACAGACATGCTGTAACATGGTTTAACATGATGTTTTGACCGTCGCAAAACGCGCTGAAATTCCAGGCAATTTCGCTGCGATAACTTCAACAAAATCCAATCAAAATCTGGCGTTGTCGTGAACACCAAAATGTGATAAACCCATTGAAACTTGAAGTTTTGTTGGGATTTTGAGTAGTTTTGTAAGATACAAAACGCCACTTTTCGCCCAGTGATAGGAAATGGATTAAATAAAAACATATAAAT
>NC_090252.1:39127923-39155423 GCF_037325665.1 Littorina saxatilis
CTTCATTGCGTGGACCTGAAACAGAGAGGGACAGGCAAATGATAACATGTAAAGGATGCCTTCCCATGTCAACAGCAGAAGTAGGATACAACAAGTCGCGTAAAGCGAAAATACAATATTTAGTCAAGTAGCTGTCGAAGTCACAGAATGAAACTGAACGCAATGCCATTTTTCAGCAAGACCGTATACTCGTAGCATCGTCAGTCCACCGCTCATGGCAAAGGCAGTGAAATTGACAAGAAGAGCGGGGTAGTAGTTGCGCTAAGAAGGATAGCACACTTTTCTGTACCTCTCTTTGTTTTAACTTTCTGAGCGTGTTTTTAATCCAAACATATCATATCTATATGTTTTTGGAATCAGGAACCGACAAGGAATAAGATGAAAGTGTTTTTAAATTGATTTCGACAATTTAATTTTGATAATAATTTTTATATATTTAATTTTCAGAGCTTGTTTTTAATCCGAATATAACATATTTATATGTTTTTGGAATCAGCAAATGATGGAAAATAAGATAAACGTAAATTTGGATCGTTTTATAAATTTTTATTTTTTTTTACAATTTTCAGATTTTTAATGGCCAAAGTCATTAATTAATTTTTAAGCCACCAAGCTGAAATGCAATACCGAACCCCGGGCTTCGTCGAAGATTACTTGACCAAAATTTCAACCAATTTGGTTGAAAAATGAGGGCGTGACAGTGCCGCCTCAACTTTCACGAAAAGCCGGATATGACGTCATCAAAGACATTTATCAAAAAAATTAAAAAAACGTTCGGGGATTTCATACCCAGGAACTCTCATGTCAAATTTCATAAAGATCGGTCCAGTAGTTTAGTCTGAATCGCTCCACGCACAGACAGACAGACACACACACACACACACACACACGCACATACACCACGACCCTCGTTTCGATTCCCCCTCGATGTTAAAATATTTAGTCAAAACTTGACTAAATATAAAAAAGAGTGAAGATACGAGAGAGAGAGACAGACAAAGACAGACAGACAGGGAGAAAAAGAGAGCGAAAAAGAGAGACAAAGACATAGAGAGAGACAAAGACATAGAGAAAGCCACATAGAGAGATAAATGCTAATACATGACAAACAGAAAGCAGGCTAGCAAACACGCAAACCAACCAACCAACAATCAAACAAGAACGAGGATGTAAAACAACACTTACCATCGATCGAGAGAGAGAGAGAGAGAGAGGGAGAGAGAGAGAGAGAGAGAGAGAGAGAGAGAGAGAGAGAGAGAGAGAGAGAGAGAGAGAGAGAGAGAGAATCAAACTAACAATTAAACAAGAACGAGGGTGTCAAACAACACTTACCATCGAGAGAGAGAGAAAGAGAGAGAGAAAGAGAGAGAGAGAGAGAGAGAGAGAGAGAGAGAGAGAGAGAGAGAGAGAGAGAGAGACAATCAAACTAACAATTAAACAAGAACGAGGGTGTCAAACAACACTTACCATCGAGAGAGAGAGAGAGAGAGAGAGAGAGAGAGAGAGAGAAAGAGACAGACAGACAGACAGACAGACAGAGAGTGAGTGTGTATATGTGTGTATGTGTGTATGTGTGCGTGTGTGTGTGTGTGTGTTTGTGTGTTTGTGTGTGTGTGTGTGTATGTGTGTGTGTGTGTGTGTGTGTGTGTGTGTGTGTATGTGTGTGTGAGGGATAGAGAGAGAGAGAAATAGAGAGAGAGAGAGAGAGAGAGCACTGGGCGAAAAGTGGCGTTTTGTATCTTACAAAACTACTCAAAATCCCAACAAAACTTCAAGTTTCAATGGGTTTATCACATTTTGGTGTTCACGACAACGCCAGATTTTGATTGGATTTTGTTGAAGTTATCGCTGCGAAATTGCCTGGAATTTCAGCGCGTTTTGCGACGGTCAAAACATCATGTTAAACCATGTTA
This sequence comes from Littorina saxatilis, assembly GCF_037325665.1. Lineage (NCBI taxonomy): Eukaryota > Metazoa > Mollusca > Gastropoda > Littorinimorpha > Littorinidae > Littorina > Littorina saxatilis. The sequence continues at coordinate 39,129,837 of NC_090252.1, forward strand.
CAGCATGTCTGTAACATGCAAAAATGTCAAGTTTTGATGGCATTAAAGCTTTGGTTTAACGCCAAGTAACATCATGTTATCGTAGACTTAACTTGCAAAACTGCTTGTTTTGGTGGTGTTACAGCTTGCTTGTAATGTGATTAACATCATGTTATTGCTGGTTTAACATGCAAAACCCCATGTTATGTTGGTGTTAAAGATTGCTCAAATGCCTATTAACTCCATGTTATGTTGGTGTTAAAGCTTGCTCAAATGCCTATTAACACCATGTTAGTTGGTGTTAGGCTTGATTATTAATGTAAAAAAACACCATGTTATGACGTTCACATAATTGTTTTCACCTGGATGGAATTTTGTGGAAAAGAAAGCATGTTGTTTGGGAATTGTGTGCGGGTTTCATGCTTGGATATTGCACTTTGCTGACTTGTCACAGGTCAATTGACATTTAACAATATTAGTTTTCAAATGCATCATCCTTCACACATTATGTAAACATCTTTAACATTAACACTTTGGTTGTAAAATTATTGCACTTTATTCAAACAGGACAAAAACAAAAATGCTGATTCACAATGTACAATAGCAAAGGACTATTTTGAGTGGAGACAGTGTTCATCCACACTATAATTGGATAAGCTAAAATAAATTATTCAAATCGGTGAAGGCCACATGAAATGAAAACACACCATCAGTAAATTACTTCCCTTGTGATTAAGAGCGTCATACCCATAAAAGCCATGTAAGTTTTAGCCCATGTGAGTGTGTGTTGGGAGGGGGGGGGGAGGGGGGGCAGATGCCCTGTGAAAACATTGGCCATAGATATATATGTGAATTACTTCCCTTGGGTATGAACATTTATGAATGATTAAATGGGTGAAAGAAGGCCATACAAAATAAAAATCAGTAAATAACTAAATCACTTTCCTTGTGAGTAAGAACAGTCACACCAATGTTCCAACTTTTTGCTAAAAATTCGCCCACAATGTGACCTTCAAAGTTGAAAAGGGGTAACTGAACTTCCTGTTTGGATGTCATGGAGTCCAACATGTCAGTAAATTTTGAAAGCCCTAGATTCATAAACATCTGAAAACTGCTCAACGTCTTTGCATCACGGCACATTAATAAAAGTAAGAGTTAGTAAGACTGGCCTAACTGCTATGGTGAGGCAGTAATCACTCGTTGATGAATTCTTTTCTTTCTTTATTTGTTGTTTAACGTCGTTTTCAACCATTCAAGGTTATATCGCGACGGGAAAAGGGGGAGATGGGATAGGGGAAAGGGGGAAGATGGGATAGTGCCACTTGTCAATTGTTTCTTGTTCACAAAAGCACTAATCAAAAAACTGCTCCAGGGGCTTGCAACGTAGTACAATATATGACCTTACTGGGAGAATGCAAGTTTCCAGTACAAAGGACTTAACATTTCTTACATACTGCTTGACTAAAATCTTTACAAACATTGACTATATTCTATACAAGAAACACTGCTTAATATGTAGGTAAATGCACAACAGGTTGTGAACAGAAAATCCAAAAACGTAAGGTCTTAAAAGCGGGGAAGTTTGAAAAGGGGGGGAGGGGGGGACCTAAAATGTGGCGATCATAACAACCGGCATGGGTGGCCGAGTGGTAACGCACTTGCGCTCGGAATCGAGAGGTTGCGTGTTCGACCCTGGGTCAGGCCGCTATTTTCTCCCCCCTTTCCTAACCTAGGTGGTGGGTTCAAGTGCTAGTCTTTCGGATGAGACGAAAAACTGAGGTCCCTTCGTGTTAAAGATCCCACGATTGACAAAACGGTCTTTCCTGGCAAAATTGTAATCTTTCTTTATTTGGTGTTTAACGTCGTTTTCAACCACGAAGGTTATATCGCGACGGGCAAAATTGTATAGGCATAGCTAAAAATGTCCACCAAATACCCGTGTGACTTGGAATAATAGGCCGTGAAAAGTAGGATATGCGCCGAAATAGCTGCGATCTGCTGGCCGATGTGAATGCGTGATGTATTGTGTAAAAAAATTCCATCTCACACGACATAAATAAATCCCTGCGCCTTGAATATGTGCGCGATATAAATTGCATAAAAAAAAAATCAAAACAAAATCCCTGCGCTTAGAACTGTACCCACGGAATACGCGTGATATAACTATAAGCCTCATATTGATTGATTGATTGATAATTTATCTAACAAAGTTCATTCTGAAATCTTCTTCAGCGTTTGATTATGGAGAGACTAAATCCTCAGTTCAGATGTGGTCTTAACTCCTTGTCTCCCAGGTACGGATATATCCGTACCCACTCATATGGCTCTATCTGACCAGGTATGGATATATATCCGTACACACAGTCACTATGTACATTGCATCTGTTCTCATTCGGCACATATCCGCATCCTGCTTAGACGGTTAGCTTCAGTCGCTTCCTGTAACGTTGATCTAACGCCAGCATTCTAGCCTGTTGATACACAGTTTCTACAATTCAGAGTGACCTGCTGCAGCACAGCTGGTCTCGGCTTAAAAAATCTTGGTCAACATAGATGGGGTACAAAGTGTTATAAAATAAAGCGTCCTTCCAAAGTCGATGACAGGTCCCCAGAGTATTCACAAAATTATATGGTACTGGAAGCCTTGCATGGCGACGAAAAAGATGTCCACGCCTACATGAAGAAGTATCCTTCACGGCTTCAGCGGAAACAGTCGGCTGGGGATGAGGACTAATGGTGAACCTATGTAAAAAATATAGACAAGAACAAAAATATGTCAATGGGAAAACAAAGAAAGAAGTAGAGAAGGACCTCCCCACCTTAACACAGTGAAAATGAAAAACACATGTGAATGTACTTATGTTTTAAATCCCCCCCCCCCTCCAATTAAGACCAATTATCCAAGATATTTTTCAGTCCTCAAAGGAGAATTTCACTGTTCTCACGTAACCCTCAAGAAAACTGAGCTGTGCTAATATATTATATAACTGCAAACATCCCTCAAATTCAATATTGCAAGCCCCTATACATTCCTCATATTAAAGGCACATCCCTTCATGCTCACGTGTGAAAACTAACATAAGTTCGTGTATCTATTTATAATAATAATAATAATAATAATAATAATAATAACGGGCATTTATAAAGCGCCTTATCAGAAGTTCAAAGCGCGTGACAACAATGCATGTATAAAAAAATTCATACAATCACTGTCAGATTCAAACAACACATCATGCACATCTCACATCCCCAGACTCTATGCTAAGGCCAACAAAACAAAATAGTCTGTTTACGGTATCCCAACCGACCCCACCTGTATCTGTTCCTTGCTGTTCTCCAAGAGACACCATGGTGCAGCAAGCTGAAGGGTGTCCTGTCGTATTTCCTCGGAAGTTGTAGTAGGCAACCAGGAGCAGGAGGTGGGGGACGACTGACCTGCAGCAGAATTCAAATCAATTAGTCAAGTCACTATGACATATCTTTATTGTTATCGCCACACCAACCCTAAATTTTTCCTTCCATACTGTACAGGGTCCCCACTGGTTTTTAGAAACAAAATTCCATGACTTTTCCATGACTTTCCATGAGCCTCAATAACATTTTCCATGACTAGATCCACAGGTCGCCATTTCCGAACACGCAAACTTTTTACGTCTTGTCACTGCCAGTTTTGACACTGGCTTGCTTTGCACTGAATTTGAGTCAGTTTCTACGCAGTGTCTCTTCGACAAGCAAGTCAAGCATTTGCTACGCAGTCAGATTATCGGTAATGTTTGCTGGTCCTGTCATTTCACTAAACTGGACCAGCCACTGTTTGTATCCATCTGCACTTTCGTAAATTCTGTTTCGTAACCGTCACTGTGACTTGACGAACTGTCATTTTTTTCACCGCGATACACAGTTCATTGCGAAGATCTTCCTCGGTAATTCGTTCCAATTCCGCATACTTTTTGTTGTCAAGAAACAACTCGAAAGAAAGTTTCAAACTCATCATCCTCCATCTTGCTTGTCGAAGCGCTAAAGTACTTTATCGATGCAAAAACAAAAAACTTTGACGAAACCGACTCAAATGCAGCGCAGACGACACGACGAGATAACGGAAGGAAGTGAGCCTCGCTTTGGCTCAAGTGCCGTTAAAAATACCGTTATTCTCGTATGCAAATACGAACGAGAAGTTGGTCATACGAACAAGCCTTGTGCTGGAGACGCAAATCGCAGGGGGGGGGGGGGGGGGGGGGGGGAATGGCTGGGCTAAAGGTTAATTTTTCTTTCTTTCTTATTTTTTTTTAAATTCCATGACTTTCCATGACTTGAATTGAAATTCCATGACTTTCCAGGCCTGGAAAATTAAAAATCAAATTCCATGACTTTCCAGGTTTTCCATGACCTGTACGAACCCTGCTGTATTTGTTATCCTGAGAGAGAAAAATCCATGTTGCAGACTCAACTGGAAAAATTCCCTTCTCCATCATCTAGTGGACAGAGCTCACATGATTTCAAACAAATCTTTTTTTAAAGTCACATACTTTGTGCGACAGTGTTAGTTTACTGCAACTGTAATTTATAAATAGCAAATTAATAAATATCACTTATCACTATCAGATAATCAGCTAAATGCCTGGCAGATGACCCTCATTCAAAGTGAGTCGTGGCTAAACCATGAAACTAGAAAAACAGGTTATACAGTGGAACACCCCTTTTAAGACCTCCAATAATCTGAGAAAATTCAGTCTTAAAAAGGAGGGAGTCTTAAAAGGGGGGTAATTTTACAGAGGTTATGAACAGAAAGTCTGAGAAAACAAGGTCTTTAAAAGGAGGGAGTCTTAAATTGGGGGGTCTTAACAGGGGGGTTCCACTGTACCACAATATAAATCTCACACTGACAGCGGACAAAAACTGAGAAAACACCCAGTATACATCGGTACTCACAAAAGAGTTACAAGTAGCATCTCCAGGAGCCGAAATCCCAAGCCCTTGATATCTGCACGTTTAGCATCTTGTACCTGGAATAGTATGAAGATAACATGTCATTGTCACCGTCAGTAAATCACTATATCAAAATTATCAATATCATATGATTACTTACTAAAATAACTTTATGAAGTGATCTAGCACTGTCAATGGCAATAGTATCATGACAGTTTGACAGTGAGATTACGATTAATCATCCTCATTTACAAATTACATAGATCAGTTCTAATGTAGTACCTGTTTGTAGTGAACTCACCAGCAGGAGTATTGCATGTATTAATTGCGCATTACTGAATCCATGCACCCACATAGTCTCTTACTAATTTGCAAAACCATAATGACTTCAAACCTCTGATGAATTACATAACTCATTTATGAAGAGTAGTTAATACAAACCCAAGTTTGTGTGCGTGTTTGTATGTGTGGGTGGGGGTGTCGAGGGGGGTGGGTGGGACGGTTACCGATGGTTCACCCACAAAAATGTACACTTACTAAGTAACACTTAAAGTAACTATTTTCAAAGCTTCTTGCTTACCTTGGAATAGTGTCAAGCAGCTTATGTTGTGTCTAGATCAGCCATCAGATCTTCACACTCAGCGGGGTCAGCCTGCACATGCTGCAAACTGGACATGCCTGCAATTCTTGAGTAACCAATCTGTTGTTGCGGAGACAACGGAACCATGCTCAAGTCAGGTCCAACTGAAATAAAAGCATATTGTTAGCTGATAAATGATTTGGTCAAGCAAAACCATGCGGTATTTTTTAAATAAAATATTTAAATTTAGGCAAGCGATTCACAGAGCGCAGCGCGCTATGCAGCGCGGCAATTCACAGAGCGCGGCACGTTGTGCAGCGCAGCGATTCCCAGAGCGCGGCTATTGCTCTCACCAGCGCAGATTGTTGATGCGCTTTATTTTTGTACATGTATGCATGATTATCAGCAACATTTTACACTCTTTCTTTGGACATGCAAAAGCAACTTCAGGGCTGCAAGACTACAAAATTGCACTTTATGCAGACTGAATATATATACGCGTTCAAATCAACTGGAAAAAAAACCCACGCTGAAAAAATGATCTGCGCATGCGCGAATTCCAAAATGGCTGCTGAAGTGTTAACTGGTGTGACACCGATTAACAGTTCCGCGGCACTGTACTCAGATAATTGTTTAAAAACGTCATCCCAGTTTAAAAACTCAGCTCCTTTCCATATATAGTAGAAGCCATTGCAATGACATGTAGTGATATGAGTATTAGTATGACTGCCAAGTATTCAAGGCCGGTGTCACAAACTGAAAACTCTGCCTGAACAATCCTTCTCATTGCGGTCAATGCGCATGCGCTAACATGGGGAGATTAATCAGGTCGTGAACAACCTAACCCTTAGCCTTAGCCTTACCCTAACCCATGGTTCGATCGGTCAAAGGGTCGCATTTTTGTAAGTCCAAGATTGGCGCATGCGCATTGACCGCAATGAGAAGGATTGTTCAGCAGAGGTAGGCACGTTTTTACATCGACGCGGCGATATACTGGTGAATTCAGTTGAAAGAGTGAGAGAGAGAGAATGGCTCAGCTCTGTTTTTCGTTTTATTGACAGTTTTATTTCTCAAATAGATCAGATAGATGTAGCTGTTGTAAACTTTGCGATTGTGAAGGAAATGTATCGGCAGAATACATCGCGCGTCGTGAATCGCAGCGTTCCTCGTAGCGCAGCGCGTTGTAAATCGCAACGCTGCACAACGCGACGCGCGCTGTGAATCCACTTCGTTAAATTTATGTATACCTCGCTGATGCAAAAATAATGTACTTATTAACTATTAGCATTTAGCTGGTCATTCAAACCATAGCTTGTTTAAAGCTAGTAGTAGCAGTAGTATTTAGTACTAGTAGTAATGATTTAGTAAAATACTACTATAGTAGAACTCGAACTCCTATTGCTAGTAAATTACTAATTAGTGCACACAAGAACAACCATGGCAGTTGGCAATGGCACTGGCAGAATACGATCAAATATCATTATTAGTCTCACCATGGGTTGACGTCCCATCAAAATGAATCACTGAATGAATTAGGGACTGAATCAAACTTCAGAGACATCATTACAATTTTTCACAAAGACTGATTTTCAGCAAACAGCCATGTTTACCTGTACAAATGTATCAGTGCTATCACTATGACTATGAGTATGACAGTGTGGTAACTGGTAAGCTTAGTATTTGGTTCGAGCACAGGCGAAAGGTATCGTCCACTGGACCACCAGACTACTTTCATACTCATAGAAAGTTGTGGTCCAGTGAAGGATACCTTCCGCCTGTGGTTCGAGACAGAGACAAAGTTGAAACTTAATTCGAGAAGCCAAACGGCTGACGAATACTTACGTATTTTGAGCAAAACCCACACACGTCGACCACAAGTTGATGTCTGCTGGAGTACGTAGTCATAAAAACGTCCATAAAGCTTGGTTTTGAAACGTTTCTTAGCACGAGTTAGATTTATCCGCCATTTTTGATAACATTTTAATGCACATGGCGCATGCGCGGTCTGCGCGACTTTACCAAACTATCGCCGGCACAGGCCACTGGCACTGATCTAAAAAGAGAGACTGACAAGTACAGGCACCTTATGGTGACTGATAACCCGACAGGCACAACCATGCTGTTGTTGTACGTTGTTGTGTTTTGTAGTTGTTATATTTAGTCAAGTTTTGACTAAATATTTTAACATCGAGGGGGAATCGAAACGAGGGTCGTGGTGTATGTGCGTGTGTGCGTGTGTGTGTCTCTGTGTGTGTGTAGAGCGATTCAGACTAAACTACTGGACCGATCTTTATGAAATTTGACATGAGAGTTCCTGGGTATGAAATCCCCGAAAGTTTTTTTCATTTTTTTGATAAATGTCTTTGATGACGTCATATCCGGCTTTTCGTGAAAGTTGAGGCGGCACTGTCACGCCCTCATTTTTCAACCAAATTGGTTGAAATTTTGGTCAAGTAATCTTCGACGAAGCCCGGACTTCGGTAATGCATTTCAGCTTGGTGGCTTAAAAATTAATTAATGACTTTGGTCATTAAAAATCTGAAAATTTAAAAAAAAAATAAAAATTTATAAAACGATCCCAATTTACGTTTATCTTATTCTCCATCATTTGCTGATTCCAAAAACATATAAATATGTTATATTCGGATTAAAAACAAGCTCTGAAAATTAAATATATAAAAATTATTATCAAAATTAAATTGTCGAAATCAATTTAAAAACACTTTCATCTTATTCCTTGTCGGTTCCTGATTCCAAAAACATATAGATATGATATGTGTGGATTAAAAACACGCTCAGAAAGTTAAAACAAAGAGAGGTACAGAAAAGCGTGCTATCCTTCTTAGCGCAACTGCTACCCCGCTCTTCTTGTCAATTTCACTGCCTTTGCCATGAGCGGTGGACTGACGATGCTACGAGTATACGGTCTTGCTGAAAAATGGCATTGCGTTCAGTTTCATTCTGTGAGTTCGACAGCTACTTGACTAAATATTGTATTTTCGCCGTACGCGACTTGTTTCAAGTTCAGATGATGAGGCCGTGTGCCAAAAGCAACTAATTAAAAGTGTGTGTGTGTGTGTGTGTAAAGCCGAGCGGTGGTAGCTTCACGTAGCTCCTAATATGGACCGGCTCCTAATATGGACCACCTCCTGTTCTGAAAAACTAACGGCGCTTGAGCGCTCAAAAAAGTTTTGTTCGCTGTATTGCAGAAACACAAATCTCAAAACCGTTAGGCTTTTTCTCTTTTTTTCACTCAGTTTGGCAGCGTTCACTCTAAACGGCTTTGCCGCCGAAAACGGACTCGTTTCTGTCAAAGCTTTTATCACACAAAAATTGCTATATATGACAGCTAAGACCGCATTTGTTACATTTTAGCAGGGTTGACCCCGAGTTTTTACCGTGCAAACAAAAAATATTAGCAAGATCTCAAAGTATGTGCGAGTCCCCTAATATGGACCACCTTCAACAAATCGAGAAAAAAAAAGCTAAAAGCTATTTTCAATAATTCATTAAGAAGCTTGCTGGAAATAACCTATAACTAGTCCTCGAGATTTAAAAAAAAAAAGTCTTCTTTTCGTGGAAGTTGATAATTTCACTTATTTTCACTCTGTTTTTGATAAGCTTCTTTAGTTTCCTGGTGTGCTTCAAATAATGCTCTCATCAACCCGAAACAGATCAATCTAAAGCATATTTGAATTAGACTGACTTGTACACTAAGTTGTATCATGTTATTTTGAAGTATAGGGGGCTTTTTACAGTGATTTGTGAAGGCCGCTTCACTGATCCATATTAGGCGCCCAGGCTCCTATTATGGACCATTTGTGATTTTGTCTGTATTTAATTTTTGTGGAATGTTTATCAAAGCTATTTCACTCTAATTAGGCCTAACGGTTAACCTAAGAGAAAAGGACTACCAAACACAAAATAAAACTTCTTCGCAAGAAAACAAGCAAGTTATCAGCATGAAACAAAAAGTGGTCCATATTAGGAGCCCTTCCTAACTGTCTGTGTCTGCGTCGAAGATGTTACCGTGAATGCGTTTTTAAAAGACATTTGACAGGACGGCATTCAAACCACACGCACCAGACACGAACCGACGAACAAAATACTTCTGACAACAAAATGTAAAATCAATTAACAAGAGTGTAGTAAGATTCCAAATTGTATTCAGACCAAAACAACAATCATAAAAATATACATGGGTTCTTTCATATGTGTGTGTGTGTGTGTGTGTGTTGATGATGATAACTAGTTTTAACGTCCTCTTAGAACTGCAACTTGCTTTAGGACAGGTAGAGTTAATATGGTTTATGTGGGGACAAGACACTGAACAAACATGCAACCAGAGAACACATATATGATCGTGTTATAATTATATCTGGAAGTCTGTTGCGATATTTCAAAATGGGGATGGAAGTGAAGATTGTGTACGCGGAATATGGTTGGACTGGAGCGGTTTTGTAGGCTTATTTTTTTAATTTTTGTTATGTGGGATATTGTTATATTTTTGGCGGAATAGGTAAGTAAATAGATAACTGGAAAAATAATACAATGAAGAAGAAAAAGCTCGGTGTGAGGAACGGAGATCAGGGTTTTTTAAAACAGATATCCTATTTCAGTCTTCTACTATTGAGAGACACAGGGTGTATGCCAGCTTCCATTGAAGCGTGCAATGTTTATCTAAAAAAAAACTCATGGGGTTTCAGGTTATGTTCGTTGACAAGGGTGTGTAGGTTGCAGAAATCTTGCTGGAGTGATTGGCAGCGGTCAAAGAGGTGTAACAAAGATATAAACTGTCCACATTCACAGAGACGGGGAAAGCACTTGTGAGCGCATCCATGGCCATCCGTGCGAATTCTGAGAAGTATTTTAAGGAGGGAGGTGGGGAGTGTAGGCCTGTTTTGTTTTGTTTGTCGGGGCAGAATAAGCCAACCATGGGCATTGCCTTCTATTTTCAATTCTGTTTCCCAGTCCCAGTGACGCCAGGCAACTTTGGCCATTTTGTGTTTTGCTCCCGTCTTTGTTAATTTTATGTCATGAAATGCTGCTTGATCTGTAACAGCCTCTTTTGCTTCTCTGTCAGCCATATCCTTGCCTCTGATCCATGTGTGTGAGGGGAAGTACGTAGCCTAAGGGTCAGTTCTGTTCAAGAGGCAATGATCTGGTGACAGAGGAACAATATTTCCGTCTGAAGCTCTTCCCGGTTTCTGGAACCATTTTGAAGAGCAGTTATGCTGGTTTTGAGTCGGAGAGAATCACGACTCTTGTTGGAGGTCGAGGGGGGTCATTGATATAGTGGCATGCTCTTAAGATAACGTAGCCAGTATTTCTGCAGTGAAAATGGACACATCCTTGTTGAGTTTAATTTTTTAAACTTATTTTGAGGTCAGGAATGACAAAAGCACAGTCAGCTTGGTCATCATTTTTTTTGGAGCCGTCAGTAAATATTTGTAGGTGATCTTTGTTATTGTTTGAGATTATTTCTTTTACTATTGATGAGACAAGTACATGGTTATCTTTTTTTTGTTACACCCAGATCATGATCAGGGATGATAATGGGGGATTCCATGAACCAAAATGGGAAGGGGTGAATGGGAATGTGGGCCATCCTACCTGGGTTTACCCCCACTTTCTTGAAATATCGGTTGAACATATAGTCTGCTAGTGGGATCGTTGCTTCGTGTATTTTGGGTGTTTTTCTTTTTAGGTTTTGGTAAGAGGCCGAGGTTATTGTGTCGAACTCAGCAGTGAGCTCTTCGTTCACAGCATTGTCAAAAGTACTTGCTCTTGATACGTACTGGGCCGACTTTAGTCTTCTTTCTTCATCGAGGGGCAGCCAGCCAGCCTCTTGATACACTAGTTTGTTTATGGAGTCTTTTGGGAGATCAAAGATGAGTTAGAGTGCAGCCATTTCGGCTCTTAGGCACAATAATAGCAAACTAAAGAAGGGGAAGGGAAACGAAAGGGAGGGTAAAAACCACGCACTTCTTTACTCAAACTTCATAAAACCGACTGTAAAACTAACACCGGCTATTCTCCTTTCTCAATCATTATCAAAATCGATCCTAAAACAAAAGAAGTCGCGTAAGGCGAAAATACAACATTTAGTCAAGCTGTCGAACTCACAGAATGAAACTGAACGCAATGCAATTTTTCATCAGTCCACCGCTCGTGGCAAAGGCAGTGGAATTGACAAGAAGAGCGGGGTAGTAGTTGCGCTGAGAAGGATGGCACGCTTTTCTGTACCTCTCTTCGTTTTAACTTTCTGAGCGTGTTTTTAATCCAAACATATCATATCTATATTTTTTTGGAATCAGGAACCGACAAGGAATAAGATGAAAGTGTTTTTAAATTGATTTCGAAAATTTAATTTTGATAAAAAAAATTATATTTTTATTTATATGTTTTTGGAATGTATTAAACAATGGCGACTGCATGTGAGAGGGAACAATAAAGAGACCAAAAAGCAATGTACTCACGTTAAAATGACGAACACGGAACGAATAACGGCGACCCTTAGGTCGAAACGTCGCCGTTATTCGTTCCGTGTTCGTCATTTTAACGTGAGTACATTGCTTTTTGGTCTCTTTATTGTTTTTGGAATCAGAAAATGATGTCAGATGAAGAATAAGATGAACGTACATTTGGATCGTTTTATACATTTTTTTTCTACAATTTTTAGATTTTTAATGACCAAAGTCATTAATTAATTTTTAAGCCACCAAGCTGAAATGCAATACCGAGGTCCGGCCTTTGTCGAAGATTGCTTGACTAAAATTTCAATTAATTTGATTGAAAAATGAGGGTGTGACAGTGCCGCCTCAACTTTTACAAAAAGCCGGATATGACGTCATCAAAGGTATTTATCGAAAAAAATAAAAAATATGTCCGGGGATATCATACCCAGGAACTCTCATGTAAAATTTCATAAAGATCGGTTCAGTAGTTTGGTCTGAATCGCTCTACACACACACACATGCACCACGACACTCGTCTCGATTCCCCCTCTATGTAAAGAGACAGTATGTATTGCATCTAAACACGAGCTAAGTAAAACATTATCAGAAAAGGTAGAGCAAGAGAAATCCCAAAACTCAAATTCGAGTCACTGCAGTTCGTACTGTACAAGTTGAGAAAGTTGCAAGTCCAGTCAGTAGCCACCATCTCGGACGGATGTTTCGGGGAGGGGGGGGGGGGGGGGGAGTAGAACAAATGCCTATCTGTGGTCCTTCGCCGCTTCGAATTCCTTACAGGTCCCACACACATGGGAAAACGATTAACTCGGCCAGTACCCCAGCAAAAGTGCAAAGGAATATAGAAGAAAACTAAAATCTGACCGCGCTAAATAGTCAGGTTAGAATGACCTACTTTCTCTGCTCAACGCACGGGCAATGCAGTCTCTCCTGTACACTGTACTGTGACAAGGCTCATAATTATAGAGAAAATAAGAGATACCCCCAAAAATGTTTGTGCACTGCACTTTTTTTCACATTTATAAACTGATGATCAGTGTGTGTATGTGTGTGTTCAGTTGTGTGTGCGTGTGTGTGTGTCAGTTCAAGGGGTGTGTGTGTGTGTCACTGTGTGCCCGTGTGTGTGTGTGTGACGGTCAGTCAGTGTGTGCCCGTGTGTGTGTGTGTGTGTGTGTGTGTGTGTGTGTGTGTGTGTGTGACGGTCAGTCAGTGTCAGCCACAGTGTGTGTGTGTGTGTGTGTGTGTGTGTGTGTGTGTGTGTGCATGTGTGTGTGCCGTGTGCAGTGACAGTGTGAATGTGTGTGACGGTGTGTGTGTGTGTATGATGTATGTGCAGTGTGTGTATGTGTGTGTGTGTGTGTGTGACCGTGCTGAGAGAGAAACTAGAGAGAGAGAGAGGGAGCCGATAATCGTCTGATTCTGCAGGTTCGGCACCAGGCTGATGAAAACGCAGAATAATCCATCAAAACAACACTCTAACATCAAGTTTTAGAAACCAGAAAAACTTATCAAAACTCCATAGGTTTCGTGGTGTTTTGCGCACTGCTGAAACGCGTTTAACACGACGTGAATCGCCGTGCGTTAATGTAGCGAAAACGTCCAAAACGCAGACACCCAAACTCGATGTTTTACTGTGTTTTGCAACCCGCTAAAATCTCAGGGATTTTATTGCGTTACGGCAGTTTTTCTAACTTGATGTGAATCGCACAGGTATAATGCCACAAAATTCAGTTGATTAACTTCATGTTTCATGTTATATGCCACGTTATAGTGCCAAAACGTGACTTTTCGCCCAGTGGAGAGAGAGAGAGAGAGAGAGAGAGAGAGAGAGAGAGAGAGAGAGAGAGAGAGAGAGAGAGAGAGAGAGAGAGAGAAAACGGGTGGATACCCAGCAAATGACAAAATCAGCCGTGTGTTGGTTCAGGAGACAAGCAATTCAAAAGTACCTCCTCACCTTCTTCCATCGAGTCACGTGGTTTTGCTACTTTGGGTGAACCTGACAAATCATAGAATAATAGTATTTTAAGAATATAGATTATGGCTTCATTTGTCAACAGCAGAAATCTATTTAAAGTCCACGAAAAGCAAACGTTTGAAGATTAACGAGAGTGACTCATAGAAACAGGAAAACAAAGGGCACAAGCTAGAGAGAGAGAAAGAGAGAGGGCGAGAAAAAGAGAGAAAGAGAGAGAGAGTGAGAGAGAGAGAGAGTGAGAAAGAGAGAGAGAGACAGTGAGAGAGAGAGAGAGACAGTGTGAGAGAGAGAGAGAGAGAGAGAGAGAGAGAGAGAGAGAGAGAGAGAGAGAGAGAGAGAGAGAGAGAGAGAGAATTGAATTGAATTGAATTGAACTGGAATTTATATTTCGAGGGTGACAGAATAAGTAATGTGTAAATATTCATATGTTGTTGTTTTTCTCTACCTTTTTTTCTACGTTAATATCCGTGTAAATATGTGATTAGATTAGTCCCCTCTCTGGGCGAGGGCTGGTTGAAAAAAAGCTCGTTGTATTGCTTATGCCACAACCCTCGAAAAATAAAATAAGAGAGAGAGAGAGAGAAGAAAGGTATAAACACTCTCCATTTCTCTTCCTGTCCCTGCCCCCTATTCCGACATGAACGTACTTATAGCCATCGCCGCCATCACTGATTTTGTTCAACCTTAACACTTCAAAATAGTATCAATTCAAATCAATTCAGTTCAATACAACTTTATTGTCTGAATGTAGATCACACGTATTTTTTTCTTTGGCTCATATATAACTCCTCAGAAAATCAATATTTCATAAAAAATCACAAGCTCCAAGCATAATAAGAAATCACGCACATCTCCACACACATCCATACCCACACCCTCTTACACATAACCACCTACATACTCTCATGTGTTCAATAGTCATTATACATACAGTACAATTGATGTCAATCATCGTAAATTGCATCCTGAACTCAGGTCAAAATGAGTTCGGCTCATTCTCTCCCTGACCGGACGCTATAGTCCTACGCGAATCTATCAAAACAAAAATACAGAGTTATCTCCCATATGGTTTTCGCGAGCACTGATCTAAATTTGAGATCAGTGTTCGCGAGACGAAAATGATTGCAGATTGGCCGACTTCGACAGTGATCTCCGTTCTGTTCTTCACAGTTATGATAAAGACATCGTTCTAAGGTCAAAACAAGTCGAAATTTTGGGACTGCTGCCGGAAGGAGACCGTAATATATGGTTTCATCACTGTCAACTGGTTACAGAAAAAAATCGTCTGCTCCAGTGAACGCCGAAACCAAACGGTTGATTATCACGTGACACTTTTGCCATATTTAGAGTTGTTTGCACAGTAAATACAGCCGCGAAAAATAGCTCGCTTGAAACTGTCTTACATGTCAATTCCTTTGTAATTTAAACATTACAAAACACCATGAAAAATCATTATCGACGATCGCGAATCTGCTTATATCAATAATACATTACAAACAGCTCTAAATATGTATAAAAAAAAAAATCGGTTTCCTTGCCAGACAAGAAAACTCAAGGCATCCTGTCAGGGAGAGAATGAGCCGAACTCATTTTGACCTGATTTCAGGATGCGTAAATTGA
Source organism: Littorina saxatilis (assembly GCF_037325665.1). Taxonomy (NCBI): domain Eukaryota; kingdom Metazoa; phylum Mollusca; class Gastropoda; order Littorinimorpha; family Littorinidae; genus Littorina; species Littorina saxatilis. Next base: position 39,145,390 of record NC_090252.1, read on the forward strand.
ACTCAACATTGGATTAGAAAAAGTAGTCCTTAAAATCTGACCAAACAACATGTCAAAGCCCTACCTCCACGCCTCTTCACGACGACGACAACGATGATGACGATAACAATGATGACGACAAGTACCCCTCCCACTCCGCCAACGATGGTTGGGATCGATGGACCGTCATCACTGATGTCCCCATTGCTGTCATCGTCATCGTTATCACCTGTGTTGTGACACTCAGTGTTGGCATTTATGAGTATTAGCAGAGATTGTAGCATACATGTGACCCTCCACCACGGAATGAGTCGCATGTCACCTTTGCATGATTTTCATATTGTTACATTTTCCTAAAGAGTTTTTTATGCTCTATCCAGTGGTGAAAACCGTTTTAAAAAAAGAGCGACAGTTATAAGCCTGTGACTAAGGTGACCCTCACACTGTTACCAGACACTCCCCGGACTTATATTAAGCCTAGCGCAGAACCGCACGAGGTGACATGCGACTCATTTCGTGGTGGAGGGTCACATATTTGCATTGCTACGATCATCTTGAAGACATTCTAAGATATTAAGTCACAGCACCATTTCTTTACTTTCGTTCCTGTTGCGCTCTTTAGTAAAATATCAATTATATTCACCCTTGACTGCCGAACGAATTTAGTTAAGAAAGAAAATGATAAAACATAACACACAACATAAATTATAACAGATCAAAACTGAGAAAATTGTCTTCTCAGGGGAGGCCATCATCGTACTGCAATTCAAAGGGCAATATACAGCAGTTGTTTCCCTTGTCAGATATTTTGATTCTTTTTATGAGAGCAAAATCGTATCTGATACGTTTTGTGACAGTCAAGGGGTTAAACTGAATTGTATTGCATTACAATTATGACACTTAATAGAATTAGATGTTTCACTTACTTGTGACACGCGGTCTGTAGTTTATCTTTTTCTGAAAATTGTTGTGCAGACCGCCCCAATACTGAGAGCAGGTGTAATGAAAATCCTCCGGAGATATGCTGACGTTCCTCAACTGCAGCAAATTGTTGGAGTTGATGCCACTGAACCACGTGGTTACGGCAGGAGGACTGCTGTCTGACGCCTGACAGATGCAATGGACGTCATCGCCTTCTGTGACTAAGTCAGGACAGCTCGAGAGTATTGGTTTCCCTGGTTGTTCTGTTTAGATTATTCATGCGTGATAATATCGTTACTGTTTCGTTGCCAGCAGACATGAACACAAACACAGATACTGGAAGACATACGGACGGACAGACACAACAAACTCCCTCTGCCCCCTCCCCCACATTCTCTTGTTCTATTTCCCTGTATATCTTGTGCTCTCTCTCATTCACTGCCTTACTGATTCGCACGCACACACACACACACACACACACACACACACACACACACACACACACACACACACACACACATACACACACACACACACACACACACACACACACACACACACACACACACACACACACACGCCCATTGTGTTCGGGTAATTACTTATTTTAAGGCGTGGTCCTGTCAACCGTGTGTTGCCGGGGTTTACAATTACATCGTACACATAGGTTCTTGTTGCTGTCGGCATTCGCAGGTTGCTGATTAAACACGTTCCTCTTTTGTATACCATTCGGTTTTCCGAAAAACCTTGTGTTGAAAAGGATCCCTTTACTTCTGTGTTGGTCTGAAACAGTCAACCATATATAATTATATATATATATATGTGTGTGTGTGTGTGTGTGTGTGTGTGTGTGTGTGTGTGTGTGTATGTGCGTGCGTGTGTGCATGCGTGCGTGCGTGCATGCGCGCGCGTGTGTGTGTGTGTGTGTGTGAATAGAATAGAATAGAATATAGAATAGAATAATGTTTATTGTCATGAACCAGTAAAGTTATTGACACAACAAACAACAAATAATAATAATGCATTATACAATGCTAAAACAATCCGTAACAAATTTGCCAAGACGAACTTGAACTTCGTCTTCTAAAAATATGTGTGTGTGTGTGTGTGTGTGTGTGTGTGTGTGTGTGTGTGTGTGTGTGTGTGTGTGTGTGTGTGTGTGTGTGTGTGTGTGTGTATGTGTGTGTGTGTGTGTCGATGCGTGCGGGTACGCATGTGCGTACATTGGTGTGTGTGTGTGTGTGTGTGTGTTTGTGAATGTCGATTACCCCATTTTCATCAGGCACAACCCAGCGACAGCTGTAGTGTCCATCAGAAGCGTACATCTTCTCCACGTCACACGATGCTGTCACTGTCCAGTCCCTGTCTGTGACAGTGTCGTTCACTGAGACACTGCAGTTGGACAATGTGTCAGCCTTATCTGTGTCAAAAAGATACTTTTGTCAACTCCACTGATTTGCTTTATTGCAGTGGTGAGCAATATAGAACATTTGTCACCATAACATATTAAAAAATGTCTGATACCTTGTTGTAAAACAAACTTTTTTGTTGACATTACTAAGCATGTTAGTGCTCCTGACAAATTATATACCTAAATGAGAATGACATCACTGTAACCCCTGCAGCCAATATACGTTTAACCAGTTGAATCGAAGCGTGTAAGACACAAATAACAAATAAAGAAGTTTACTCTTTTTCGAACAATGTATTTGAGAAGAAGTATAGTTGAACACAGATACATATATCAATAGACACGGCGATGTTGGTCAAACCCACTTGGATTGGATTGGATTGGATAAGATTTACAGTCCAGTGAGGTTACCCTCATGGAAATTCGGGCTGCTTTCTCCCTGGGGAAAGCGAGCTGCCATACATACGGCGCTACCCATATTTTTTATTTTTTTCCTGCATAGTTAGATACACTAGAAATATTCATAGCATTAACTTCCTTCTGTGACTGCATGCTATTTATGTTTCGTATACGGTAAACGTTTTACGGTTTGCATTTTTCATTAGGTAAAACATAACGTAAACTTGTGTAAGCCTTGACACCTTTACTGTGTCTCCTGGAATAAGGAATGTTGCGTGGGGTTTCAAATGGGAGTGTACAATTATGGAATAATCTCTATGATATGCCACGAATTGAATTGGCCAAATTGTTTGTGGGTGTGAAGTTACTGAAAGTATGTTCAGATAAAACTGAGAGATAATCAAAAACAAGACATTGAGTAACTTACACACGACACGGACTTTACAGCGTGCTGAATCACTGTTTTGATTTCCCCCACAGATCACAGTGCCAGCGATGGTGTGTCTGTGGTTTCGTGTGACAGTCAGTGTGCAGTTGCTGTTGTCTGTCCTGTTCACTTCATATCCGGCAAAGGTAGTAGTGCAGACAGAGCTGGGCCAGGTACAATTAGCTATGCTTAAGTTGGTACCATCGTCGCGTTCGAAGTCCCATATCACTGTGTCATCTGTGATGCCAGTACATGTCAGATACGCCGAACCAGTTTCTTCCAGGTCAACTTTGCCATCGCTGCCACATTGCGATATCTCATAACCTGAGGACATGACATAATAATGTGAAGAAAAAACATTATTGTCTGAACGAGTAAATAAAGATTACCCAATGTTCTATTTTTATCTCACATTGACAATCCCCAGAGACATCCATTGTTAAGTGGGGCACCTACGGGGGTCGAGGCTTGCCGAGACCCACTCAGTGCCCCACTAAATAAGGACAGTTGTGAAGGATTTCCAACGTGAATTATAATAGAACATTGTGAACAGTCATTAGTACACTTTTTTTGCGGTTAGGAATGTGTTGTTTTCTTTTTGGACTCAATGCTGCGTCTATATACATCCCAGACAGGGCCTCAGGAAGTGTGTTCACAATATGCACTCTTAGTAAGGCCGCGCTTGAAAGTAGCCTGATCATTCCACTCTATATTCCTCAGCTTAAATTTTGATTTGTGCATTAACTACAAACTGGGCTCACATTGCAAAAATCTGAAGAATTAGCAAATTCCTCAAACATGACATTTTTTTAATGAAAAACAATGCAATTTGTTTCGAACATTTGACGTCACCAATGCCAAGGTCGCTCTCTTCAGTGACAAAACGAGTTTGTGTCGCGCGAAGTTTCAATCTGATTCCCTGACGTTCACATCTGATGAAACTGTGCGGTGAACCTGGTGTAAAGTAAGTAGAAACGATCTTGCAACACATATGACTAAGTGCCAAAAGGTGCGCACGAAAAGCGGACAAAGGGGCTAAAATTAAAAGTTGACAAACACGACTGATATTGTGATTTTTGTTAAGACAACAGATGCTGGAACCCAATTACGAAAAGAAAAGATAAATTTACCCATATGATTTTACAAATAACGATAATTTTGTTCGTTATATCATTCAAAACGGCACTGAGTCATAGCATTAAGGTTATCTCGCACGTTTTTAAAGCTAGGGCTTTGAAACTTGGCACACAACCAAAGTGTAATGACCTCCAGGTATGGTGCACATCACATTAAACAACATTGAATTTCAAGGTCACAGCGAGGTTAAATTTCCTTTGCAAACTGGAAAATTGTCGTTGTCACGTCTTACATGTTTTAATACTAGATCAGTTAGACTTTACATACTTAACGTACTTTCAGCATTTTTATAAAACCTTATTAAAAGTGACCTGCTGGTTAATCTTTGTCAAAGTTCAAGGTCACAGCGGGGTCACATCTGGTCCAAATGTGGAATATTTTCAATTTATTCAGCGCGTTTATAGCACGAGCTTTGAAAATACACACAGTTCTAGTGTATAATGTTCACACACGATTAAAGTCTGGTTGAAAAAGTCAAGGTCACAGCAGGGTCGCGTTGAGGTCAAACATATACATTTTTCAATGAGGTTTTCTCATATGTTTTTGAAGCTAGGGCCTTGAAACTTGGCACACTACGCAAGTTAAATTAAACCTCATCAAATTCCAAGGTCACAGTAAGGTTAAAGATCCTTTAAGGATATTTTCTAAAAAAGGTGACCGCCTGGTTAATGTTTGTCAAATTTCAAGGTCACAGCAGTGCCATCTGGCTTAAACTTTGAAAAATTGTCAATTTCTTCAACTAGTTTTATAGTGTTTGAAGTCATTCACACATGATGAAAGTCTGGTTGATAAAATCAAACGTCAAGGTCGCAGCGGGGTCGCATTGAAGTCAGACACATACAATTGTCATTTTCACGAACGCCTTTTAAGCAACACCTTTGAAACTTCACACATTCCAAAGTTTTGATGTTGTTTGGTTATAATCAAAGTGTGGTCAATTTCCATGATTGAGAGCATTCAGAGGGGTCAAGTTGAGGTCACACAAAAAGTGATAATCTTTATAAGACTCACGTTTGCTGCTATTGCTCACTTGACATTGGTGAAAGTGCTTATTTTATAATTGTTGATCTTGATGTTTTGACCAATTAATATTACCAGGATCAACCATACCAGATTTCAAAGTCCAGAAGGTGTCAAACCTCAAACCTGTTGGAAGTTTCAAAGATTTAAGCATCAACACATTTCTATTTGATTTGACCTTAAATAACTGATTTGACCTTAAATCTTAAAACAGATCAACCACGACTTTGGTTTTATATAAATTGAAGTTCAATACAATTTCCTTTTTTTTTTTACCCAAACCATAACGCCACTTTGACCTTGACATTTGACTAAGGTCGACCAGACTTGGTTCATGTTTGCTGGTGTTGTCCATTTGTAAATGTACTGATATCTGAAATATGACATGACTTATGTTTTGTCGTTCCATGCTACATGCAGTGTCCGAACAATCTCATTTTTACCCACACGAGACCCTGCTATGACCTTCACATTTCTCAAGGATCAACCTTGAATTCTCCATGTTGAACAATCATTAAGCAAAAGCGTTGTTTGAAGTTTGAAGGTTCTAGCTTCAAAAATCTCTGAAAAAATATGTTTCATCCGTTTTCTGAACCACATGTGACCCAGCCGTGACCTTGAAATCTGACAAGGGTCAACAAGACTTTTACCATGCATGGGGGCGATTAAACCCCAAATGTGTGTGAAGTTTCAAGGTTTCAACTTAAAAAACGTCTGAGAAAAATATACATTTTCCTTTTTGGACAATGTGTTGCACGCAAGACAACACGACAAACGCTCGTGTTATCATTCTTTTACTTTAAGGTCGACTTGCGTGCCCGCTCTTTCGCTAATCTCAATTAAAATTCATCTTGGAAGTTCGGTTTTATTACGCTTTTAATTAAGAAGATTAAACTAAGACAACAAATAGTTAGTTTTACCCATTAAACTCGATAAGGTAGTGACATTTTATGTTGAACGCAAGATGGTGTCGCACGCAAGATCTGAAAAGATGTTGACGACATAATTTCAACACTTGATAGCGCATTCGTGGTTCGTGATTTCTTCACAAATTTTGAACACAGAATGTGTCACGTGGTTCCGTAGATGAAGTAGATCTTTGTACATGTAAATTTTGTTTTTAAAAGAAAATAACCGTTAATTACCGAACATTTTGTCGCACGCAAGATATGACGAAATTTTCAAATCGTTTTCAAAAATGCTGTTCAAAAGTTCTGCAGTCTTTGCTGGATTACTTGAAAGACAGCAGTTTGATACACCGTTATCGCTTGACGTGTCGACATCAATTCCAGAATTTTTGAAAAGAAATTTAGTAAATATCTGCGATTGAAAAATGTATGCCGTGATGACGACACATCTTGCGTGCGACACCTTAAAATTCGGTTATCGAAAAAAAAAAAATTCTCTCGACATTTAGATTTGACGTTTGGTCTCGTCTGTAAAGCAATGTTTCAGGCATTCAATCAAACTAAATGCAATTCATTTGTGCTTCTTGTTATTTTTCTGTGGCATATTCAAAACACGAGGTATCACGATGTCCGTTTTCAGATGGCCGGTTTTGGCGTTATTTTTGACTTTAAACAAAGATAACTTCAAAACCGTTCAAGTCAGACACACGAAATTATGTCCACTATCTCTTCGCACATTCATCCACACACACACCAATTTTCAGCAGACACACGTTTTTAGAAACATTTTTATTGTAAAACAAAGTCGTCTTCTGTTCTGTGAGCACCTTTTGGCACTTAGTCATATGGATAAGGATACAGAAAGTAAGTGCCTGATTAGGAATTCTCTTCATTATGCAAAATCACCATCACTCGTCGCTGTCAGCCTGTTCTCATGACACAAGTACGGTGTGCACCTTGTTATATGCAGACGATAGCATTTTAGCGTAAAGCTGTTTTAGAATCCGGAAGTGTTAAATAACAGAATCAGAAAAAAGTGAATACATTGTATGGACATGCAGACTCTTACTCTGTTCGTGTCATACTCATGTGTAACTGTAGAGGCACAACTAATCGTTGTGATACAAACACAGATTATCGCGAATAACATTATTACCCGCTATTACGAGCTAGTCGTGTGACAGAGTTTTCTTGCACACGAGACTGTAGATGTTTCACGACGGCTTTAGCCGGAGTGAAACAGCAGCAGTCGAGTGTGCAAGAACACTCTCTGTCACACGACTAGCTCGTAATGGCGATTATGTCTCACAGCTTCAACAGAGGAGAGAACAAACACGTTTTGCGTACTCACGCTTGATAAACCTAAACACAGGAGCAGCCATTGTGGAGAGATCTACTTTTTGACGAAAGTGAACGAACAACAATGAATGACGTCTCGGTATATGAGAATGACGTCACAGTCATCGTCACAGTCTGTATCTTTTGAAGCATTCCATTCTTCATGACGTCTTTCTGTGTCTGCATCCGCGAAATGTTTGTTCTTTCCGGGGTCTTTGTCATCTATGTTCAGAACTCTGTCCTTCTAGTTTCAGACTAACAGGCCTCCTGAGCGAGCCACTTTCCAAGGGAAGCTAAACTCGCGTATGGAAACAGTACTGTAGTCTGGGATGCCGTTTTCAGTATTCTCAGCGTTGAAGAATGTGTAAAGAGAAGACGCGACAACAGCAGGAGAAATAAAAGTCGTGTGTGCATTTTGGGGCTTTTGGAGGGACGATTTTGAGTTTGAATCCGTTCTTGCTATGCTCCCAAAGCGTGTAACATACAATCTTGTACACGTTTGCTTTAGTAGTGGCAAAGAAGGAAAGCGTGTGACATAGTTCCTTCTACAGCATCGGTCGCCTGACATAGACTGTCAAGTATAGCTACACGCAAAGCTTCCGGTTGCAAATCAGACTACTTGAGTCCAGTGAATTCTTGTCGGCAAATACTGAGGACACAGGACTTCTCAGCACTCTCTTCTCATAGCTGACAGTAGGACGAATATAATTATGCATGACATATTTCTTTTAGGATTCCCCATTCCAGCTTTTACAGTGTGCTGACTTTCCCTCCATTTAAGAACATGTTCCAGCTAATTTCTCAAGGCAAAACAAGACTATCTGCAAAATACTTTTACTTTTAAAACTATCTTTTGTCATAATTTTTTATTTGAGGTATTTTTTTATTATAATCTAGTTTTTCTGGTCTTGAAGTATACATTTATAAGACGTTGTTTTGAATGTGTGGGTTATCTGGTTGTTTCGCCGTTTCTAAGTAGTTGTGTATGACTTTCTTTCTTTGCTAATTGTTACAGTCATGTAGCACGATTCTGTTCCTGACAACTTGAACTTTTGTTTGATGCTTTGACCGGCCGGTGAATCGGATAATGCAGTACCTGTTATCAAATAATTGTCAAGGTACACACGTTTGCAATAACTGACATAATTTAAAAAAACAGGGACAGACAAATAGACACACAGACAAACAGACAGACAAAGAAGACAGAACGACAAATAGACAGACCGACAGACAAATAGACAAACGAACATACAGGTAGGCAGGTAGGCAGACATAAAGACAGAGAGTACAGATAGTACAGACAGTACAGACATACAAACATATAGACAGACAGGCCTGAGACACACAGTACAGGCATACAGACAGACAGACCGACAGACTGAGACAGACAGACAGACAGACAGACAGACAGACAGACAGACAGACAGACAGACGGACAGACAGACAGACACACTGAGATAAACAGGCAGCCACACAGACTGACGGACTGAGACAAACAGACAGACAGACATACACACAGACAGACAGGCACAGTGAGAGATAAATGCTTACATACCATAACAAGTTCCCCAGCCCGTTGTCAGAAAGAGTATCAACAGAAATTCCATGGTTGTAAGCTCCTTCCCTAACATGAGAAAGCTGCTACATTGTATCTGGTTATTAACACATCAGATTATCAATACACCGTTTCACCGGCTGCGTGAACGACTAAATGAAATGTTTAGTTACTGCCGCACCGTTTGTGTCCACTCACTGTTATGCCGAGAAAAGCAGAGCAGGATGCAGAGATAATATCTTATATAGTACGTATTATGTTCACACTGGGAAGAGAAATAGCTCGCGAATGTAGTGTAATAATATTAACTTTTAACATATAAACCCATTTGAGAAAGAGAGAGAGAGAGAGAGAGAGAGAGAGAGAGAGAGAGAGAGAGAGAGAGAGAGAGAGAGAGAGAGAGAGAGAGAAAGAGAGAGAAAGAGACTGAGTGAGAGACTGAGTGAGAGAGAGTATACGTGTGTGTGTGTGTGTGTGTGTGTGTGTGTGTGTGTGTGTGTGTATGTGTGTGTGTGTGTGTGTGTGTATGAGTGTGTCCGTGCGTGTGTATGAGTGTGTCCGTGCGAGCGCGCGTGTGCGCGCGAGCACGCGCGTGCGCTCAAGTGCGTTTCCCTCTCGTTCCCGTTATTCTATGGTAGATACATGTAACATTTTTCATATTTTCAATCAGTGACTCATTGGACAACGTTGTCACAGCGTAACAAAGGCTTTTATACAGGCAAGCAATGCCCCCACGTCGATTACACAGTCATCCCTTTGAATTACATCACTGATTTCCCCTTGACTAAATCGATACACACATCGTAAATGGTAAGCATGTGAGTCTTACATGTCGATACTTCTGTTAAGAGCTTCAAGTTGCAGATGTGTACATGTGTAATACAGTGGAACTCCCCTTTTTAAAAGCCCCACATAAGACACTCCCGCCTTTTTAAAAGC
>NC_090252.1:39160423-39170423 GCF_037325665.1 Littorina saxatilis
GAATCTAAACGCAACAAACGGCTGCAATTCACACGAACTCTAGCGATGAATTTTGACTGTTCAGAGGAACTGACGATAGGCATAACCGTCGTCTGCTACAAGAACCACGACCTTGCGTGACCCTGCTTCCGGGCTTTTCTTGTTTCAAACTTTCAAAACTTCGAATTGTACTGATCTTGTCTTGATAAAAAAAAAGAATTCTTTTATGATTTAAGAATGTTTGTGTAACAAGCTGTCAATATATTATTTAGATTTTAAAAGTTAGGTCTAGCGCCAAACCGCATCGTCCGATTGTCTGATCAGACAATCCGCAAAATTAATTCTTTGAAAATTGATCGCTCTTTACGTAGGGCACCTTTTGGATGTTCTCAAGCGGTGAGTGTTTAAACGAAAGGGTGTTTGTACTGTGTGTAAAAGCCTGACAGTATATGTGATGGTTTACGGGAGGCGTACAGTGCCTTTAAACCAAACGCCATGAGGTATACCAATATTATTAGTATCATCCGGCAGTACACGCAGCACAATTTCACACAGTTATTCTACACTCGATCAATACCTCCATCAACAACACCACTACCAGCTTGGACAGGCTGAGCTTCTCCACACCTGGCGTGGGGGATTCTCGGTGGGGTGACCACCCCCAACCAAGTGCGTCCCCAGGTGGCGGACAGGGGAATAGCCCACATATATGGGGGTTAGCTACAAAATAAGCTAGGCTCGCCTGGACAAATACGCAGTCACAAACTATAACTAGCGGTGATCCCACCAGGAGAGGGGCGGGGCAACAGGTGGCTTTGTTTCCTCCATGAAATACCCCATGTATACTATGACGGGTTCATCAGGCAGGTTAGAGGTGAGGTAAAACGTCTAGCTACGAGGTGGGATCCGATTGAGAAAAAAAATCCCTCCTGTGCTTCCAAGGTAGGTCACATGTGCCAGGAGCTAAGGGTGGGGCAACCCCTACAAAAAACCTAGAGGGATACAGTCGGAGGTAGGGAGCCGGCATGGCGCTTCTCGAACAAATCACTGTACCACGCATCATCTTCCAACATGACACGTGGAGACAGAACTGGACAAAATCAAACACTACCAGCACTCACTCTATCACCACCCTACGTATTATGCTAGCATGAATAATAGCATGGATTGAGTATGTCCTTTGCAAAACATACCGCCTTTATCAAACTGTAAGGGCACTAAGTCGAGCATAGTCAGCCTTATTACTGTAGCATATAAAACTATTGAAATTATCGTATGCTTTAGAGGACGCCACAAGGTATACGTTTCCGCAGTTATTACAGGTAAAACGTCTATAACCCACCGAACTCTGACATGGATTACAAGATCTTTTCCGTGCGCACTTGTTCTTGTGCTTGCGTGTACACACGAATGGGGTGAAAGCACTAGCAGATCTGCACATAAGTTGACCTGGGAGATCGGAAAAAATCTCCACCTGAAACCCACCAGGCGGCCGCGGCAGGGATTTGAACTCACGACCTTCCGATTAGGAGGCCGATGTCGTATCCACTAGGCCACTGCGCCCGTTAGTAACGGCGTGTAAAGAGAACAAACGAAACAAGTGGAGACACGACCGGAAAAGAAGTGTTGTTTCGACCTATCTTAGAATGTGCCAAAGTTGTTCGGTCGTAGCAAATACAAGGCAACCATGTTTTCCTGTTTTGTCTCTGGTTAAAAATCGTTATGTCAAGGTTTTTGTGAATGTATTGTTTTGTCCTCTTCTTCTTCTTCTTCTTCAGCGTTCCAGAATGTTCTGGTTACGTGTGAGCTCGTTTGCCCGTTTGGGTTTCCCACACTATACTCTGAGAGCATAGTCAGCTCACTCCGCTTTCGTTGAGTAGGCATGCTGGGTATTTTCGTGTTTCCATAACCCACCGAACTCCGACATGGATTACAGGATCTTTTCCGTGCGCACTTGGTCTTGTGCTTGCGTGTACACACGAAGGGGGTTAAGTCACTAGCAAGTCTGCACATAAGTTGACATGGGAGATCGGAAAAAATCTTCACTCTTCACCCACCAGGCGGCATGCAGCGACCGGAATTCGAACTCACGACCTCCTGGTTAGGAGGCCGACGTCTTACCACCACGCCACTGCGCCCGTTTGACCCTCAATTAAACGTTTCAGAAATGTAACCTTTCTTTTTTCCGATTTGGAACATTCGACGTTGATCTGTTTCAAAGTACAGGTAAAATGAGTTCCTATATTCTCTTAAATAAAATATGCACGCAGACACTTGCATACCAAAAGCACATACGTATATTATACATCTATCAGCATTATCTCCAGTGAAGTTGTTTGTGCTTGCACATGCTAATCAAAGCAGTAACATTCTGAAGTCACACCTTTCACAGCTCTAACGTTCAACGCACATGACATAACATACAAGAAAAGGGAGGGGGGGGGGGGGGGGGGGGGGGGGGGGAATGGAAAAGTAACACCCTCCTCTCACCTCGCCAAAACTAGATTTTTTTAAATAGTAGGAAATCCGGAGTTTTGGTTTTCTGCATGCAACGGGTTTTTTTCGGGGGGAGGAACATTTTATTTGATTTCGGCTGATGTCAAAACAAATTCCTGATTTCATAATTGCTTTTCTTCGGCAACTGACCGCTACAGAATTTCGTAATCTGTCTGATCCGTTGATTCCCTTTTGTTAGTCTGGTTCAACGCACGTCTTGTATCTTCCAGAACCATTGGTTGCTGAGTGGCCGTGTTTTGGTACTGCGTCGTCTCCGTTTCTGAAAGAGTAGGAAACCGTCCAGCAAATATTAAAGTGATTGGAAGGGAAAAAAGTTTTTGCAAAAACCACGCAATAAATAATGTTAAGATATTCTGGAAAAAAGGCATTGTGCATTATTTGATTATACACACACACACACACACACACATACACACATACACACATACACACGTACACAAGCACGCACCCACGCACACACACACACGTACACAAGCACGCACCCACGCACGCACGCACGCACGCACGCACGCACACACACACACACACACACACACACACACACACACACACACGCACACACACATTGACACACACACACACGTTTCTCAAAAGTTACATCCTTGCAACACCTACCGCTACCAGACCTCGCAAACTGTCTTTATCTTATCCACTGAGACAATGACCAAAACTTCTATCCCCCACAATTAAGAGGTTTGTTTCTCTCACCCTGACAGCCGTTGCCCTGGGACTGTGGCTCCAGATCTGTGTAGATGTTGGTGTCCACCACCTGACTGCGTCGTGTTGGCAGCTGGTAGGTTGAGTCGCCTGAAGAAATTGATCAATACTAAAAGAGTTCATAATGTCTTGACACAGTTAACAACACTACTTCAAGAAAACATGCATCATACGTGTGGTGTTCAGTCATTTACATTTTCAAATATCACACACACACACACACACACACACACACACACACACACACACACACACACACACACACACACACACACACACACACACTATCACACACACACACACACACACACACACATATATATATATATATATCTCCCATGACCTCCCTTCTTTGTCTCTGTTACTTCAGTATGGGTATATATGTTGTATTTTTATAGCTCAATAAATACATCATGGACTCCAAAAAATATATGATAGTGCAGATTCCGATTTGGGCAAAGGACTACTTTCCTCCCGACCTTTGACCTCGCGCCGAACAATGTGACACATTTGTATGAAGTTCTAAAATCGTATTGCACGGCTCAGAAAACCATATCAGTTGCACGCAAAAATGAATCTCAGAACTGATCTGATGTATGAGATGCAATAAGCAAAAGTTTCTTTCATTATGAAAGCAATGCAGGTCGAAAAAAACGAACATTCAACTTACAAGATAACCAGATGCTAGCGAACCAAAACAAAAACACGAGTACCCTCCCCTTGCATCGTTAGCAGACGACTTTTGAGAATCTGTCGGTAGTGTGTTTTGGTACATGGTGTGCGCCTTCAGCTATCAAACATCGGCTGTTTCACGTGTTTTGCGAGCAAGTCTACTCTTTTGCCTGGCTCTGCAGTAAGTCCACATATTTTTTCCGTAATCCAGTCATATTCCTTCAAAATGCAATCAATCGGCGGTGACAGACGTGTCGGTCGCGTTTTCCTCACACCGGGCCATACCAGTTTAAGTTCATCCATGCAAACACACTCGCAAAACAGTTTATCACGTAGATACATTTCAAATAGGGAGCAAATGGTTAAATCTAAACCTACATATTTGTTCCCTAAAATTTGCTTCTCTGTCAATAAGCCTAATTACACACGTTCGAGAAAAACAACGTGGAATCGATTCTGAATCGAGTAAGCCAAATGGGTCCCAAACCCGTTTCGCCCGTTCTGCCGACCTGAAACGCAAAACAAAAGAATTGTGCGCTTCAACTAAATTAATTTCTATTCGACTTCATTACTTTCTTGCAACTTATGAACCTTTACTTAAAGCTTTTAAATGGTCTGAAAGTAGTGTTACCGCGTACTTATCGATGCACTCATTCGTTTTATTTTTTCAGCGACAGTCACTTAGTTTAAGGTTGCAAAAGGGCTAAGTCTCGCTGGCAACAGTTTTACCCTGCACAGATCGCAACAGTGCCGCTAGTAGTCTACACTTTGTGTTTGATGGTAGAATGGGATATACAGATTACAACACTCGTGGTTTTTTATATGGCTTGTATTTCAGTCAAGACCCAGCGGGAATATCAATCGAGAGCCACTCGCCAGAGGCTCGTGTCTCCCGATGATATTCATCCGCTGGGTCTTGACTGAAATACAAGCCATATAAAAAACCACTCGTGTTGTAACCTATACATATATACACACACATACACACACACACACACACACACACATACACACACGCACTGACACACACATACACATACACACACACACACACACACACACACATACACACACAAAGCAGCCAGCCAAAAACACTACCGATCATAAAAAAGAACGCTTTACCTGCAAATGCTGGCTGATTTATTCCAGCCTCGCCGTCGTCAACGTTGCTGATGATTTCGATGTAGTTACCGATGTCGTCATCCTCGTTGTCATCGTTTCTGTCGTTGTTGAAAATGGCCGCCTGATTTGCATACGGGTGTGTTTCTTCGTTAGGAGACGAAGTTGAAGTTGTTTTCTTTGTGGCTGTCACAAGACAAGAGTACATTACGTTTGAAGTGCGGTCGGGAAAGGGCAACTTTTGCTGAGGCTTGTGAGCAAATCTTCCATCCGAAAACGTGTCATATACGGACGAAGCAAATGTCTTCGAGAGCATAGACAATTAGACATGCAATACAATGAAACCGTGATGATGTTATTTTGAGTTGAAGTTCAAACATTTTGTTGTTGTTGTTGCAAAGTGTATGCCATTTTGTTCTGCAAAAAGTAACAACATACTACCTTTACGCCTTCTCAAAACGACGACGGTGATTATGATGATAACGACGACGACGACAATTACTCCTCCCACTCCACCAGCAATGGCAGGCAGGGATTGACTGCCAGGGATATCTCCGTCAGAGTCACCACGACGAATTTCCAGTGCTGCTGTAATGCAAACATTATTTTTTTTGTAAAATAGCAAAACGAGATTTTGAAAGAAAAAAACAACCTCACCCTGGACGTTTAGCTAACCTCAGAGTCATACCCATTACTGTGTGCATTATACAAGTGTGGGTGTCTTTCTTCTGGGAGCAAGAGATATCTTATGTGTGTGATAGGGTGGAGTGCAAGGGGGAGATATGCCAGGAAGCATAAATGAGACGCCAAGACAGAGGTTGCGATAACGTGACTTTTAATTAACGTACACTAGAAACAAACACCAGAAAGTAGACACCAGAAAGTAGTGTAGATTCTCCTCAGTGAGCACACTTGGAACCTAAACACAAAACTGCTGCTGACGCTAGTCGCGAAACACAAGAGCACGAATTCACAAGTCGCGATAAATTTGGGCAGAGGTTCGACACTTTCACGACAACAACATATGAGCAGCACACAGCTCACTCGATGATCGGTCTCACTAAACGCGTCTGCTGATCTAGCCTAATGCTCTCCCTTTTAAAGGCTGGTCACTTCCGATAGCCAATAGGAAGACTACCCGGTGTCAGACAACGGGGGGTGTCGTCTTAAGATTGCCTGCCAAATGAAAGGGATCGTTAAAGAGGCAGAAATCGTTACAGGGGTGTCACACACCGGAAATATTACGCACACCGGATAAGGCTCATTAGATTACAACCAGTTACAAAGCTGATACACAGAAGGGGGGGGGGGGGGGGGTGGGTAAGAGACTAAAACCTCCAAGCCACCTGGCATCTTCTATGTTGTACCCTGTCAAAAGAAATGACACCCACTTGACAAAACGCCGTCCAACGATTACCCAGACAGGCTGGCGGCACATTACATAACGACCACCTAAATCTGAGATAAGAGGTTAGAAAGGAATCCGGTCAAGAGTCTACCCTACGATAGTAAACGCACAATAATCCTTGCGGGAGAGACAACTTGGGTCAGGGGAAGATAATAGACAGGGGAGGCAACTGGGTCGGGCAGGAGATAATTACACAAAAAGACTGGATACGCCACTTGGCTACATCCCCCCCAGCTCTATACCAACTGCGTCCTCGCAGGTACAGCGCCTCGGGAATAGCTGAAAATGACATCTATAAATCAAACACAAGTTCACCCAAGTGAAACAACAAATAAAATCAGAAACGGTAACGGATGACACTCACAGTCACCCAACCCATTCATACAAGACACAATACAACAGGCAATCAATAATCATAGTGTACACAGTACAGTCTCTTAGCAGAACACGAAAAGTCTCACAAATGACACATTGCCCACATGACAGCAGCACATTGTTTTCCTGACTGTTCACAATAGACGGATGGCGGGGTTATGACAGCGGCACACTTATTATATTACACACAAGTCCGTCTGTTCAAAATAAATAAAATCAAGTTAATCCCATGACTGCTCAGAACGACGACAATCTCTGCCGTATACGCTGTGAGCGGCGCACAGGCACAGCAGCTGGAGGAGGGACCAGAGGTTCTGGGTCTCTAGCCAGAGGCTGGTCTTGGACTCGCAGTACTGGCACTGGAAGCACCTGGGCCTGTAGAACAGGTGCAGGGGCCGCTGGCTGCACCGGATGATCCTGGACGGGTGGGGGGAAGACAGGGCGTGCGATGCAGACAGTGCCTCGGTCCGGGAACGTTGGGGTAGCAGGGACTCGGGGTACAGGGGCAAGATTAAGTAACGAATCCCAAAATGAAATCAGCTGAGCGTCGTGTAGCTGCACGGGGACGGGGGTTGTCGCCAGCCGATGCTGTTCCTCTGTCTGACAGCTTTGCTCAAGGAGAGGTTGCGCCGTGATGGATGTTGATTGATGACTCGCGCGTTTCTCACTTGGCTGTCTCCATGACAGCAGTTGTTTACCTCTATGACGCTTGGTAGGGCACCTGCTCTGTAGATGGCCGTGGCGGTTACAAAGCCAACAACGTGGCTTCGCGGACGGTTGCTGTTGACGAGAGGCAGCCGGCGGGCGTTGGTGCAAGGCAGCTCGAAGCTCTGCTGACTTGATGGCGAGTTCGCTGACTTGTAATTGCAGGCTGCGTACCTCAGTGCTGCTCTCTGTTGCTTGTTGTTGGTGCTTCGTCACCACCTCGAAATCTTCCCTCATCCACCTGAGAGCTTCTGCACGGACTGCCGCAAAAGTGACAGCCTCACGCCCTCTCACAAAGCGCATGAGGTCCCGTCTCATTGCAGGCAAGAACAGTCCGTGCATGAATTGCTCACGAAGTGCAGCATCGGTAACTGTACCGGCAACAACAGCATTCGTCTTCACCTGCAGAGCCTGCAACCTGTGGGCATATGAGAGAATGCCCTCCTCTTGACTCTGGGAGATGCTGTAGAACGACGCTAGTAGAGTGGAAATGCTGGCGTGGTCCCCAAACGTGTCCTGCAGGATGGTCAAGACTAAGTTGGCAGTGGCAGTCGCCTGAGGGGGGTGCAGGTTGATATCCTTCTTGGCAGGCCCAGCGAGGGACTGGATCAGCCACTCTGCTCCCTCGCCTACAAGTGCCGCCATGTTGAAATGGGAAATGACGCGACGTGCCTCGGTGCTGAAATCGTCGAGCTGACAGTCATCATCACCACTAGTGAAGACAGGAAGCCTGGGAGGGGGAAATACCTGCCAATGGGGTCGTGGAGCCACGTCGACCGCCATCTTGGATGTGAGGAGTCCCTCCTACACTGCTTTCCCTGCTTTCTGGTGTTAAACTACGGCGTCTCTACTTCCTGAATCCTGCTCGCAGCGCCAGATGTGATAGGGTGGAGTGGAAGGGGGAGATAGGCCAGGAAGCATAAATGAGACGCCAAGACAGAGGTTGCGATAACGTGACTTTTAATTAACGTACACCAGAAGCAAACACCAGAAAGTAGACACCAGAAAGCAGTGTAGATTCTCCTCAGTGAGCACACTTGGAACCTAAACACAAAACTGCTGCTGACGCTAGTCGCGAAACACAAGAGCACGAATTCACAAGTCGCGATAAATTTGGGCAGAGGTTCGACACTTTCACGACAACAACATATGGGCAGCACACAGCCCACTCGATGATCGGTCTCACTAAACGCGTCTGCTGATCTAGAACTAGAAGGGGGGAGTTTACGTCCTCTCAGAAACTATTTCTATTTGGGACATGAGTTGGTGACTGGAGCTAAGGAGCTGGTAAAAGTGAGAAAAAGGGGAGGATGACGGGGTGGCAGGAGTAGTAATGATAAAAGTTTGTTAAGAGGGATAAATTCTTCTTCTAGATAGTGTGATTAAATATGATTGGGTTTGGCACCCGTTGTCTCCAAGAGCATTGGGAATAGGATGTTAAAAGTATACGTTTATTTTCCAAAAAGGTACTTTATAAAAAGTGATAAAATTTCAGAGCCACTTTATAAAATCAAAGGTTAAAACAAGTGGTTCAGATTTGTACAGGGAGAGCTTAAAAGCAGATATATACAGCACGTAGGCCTTTTTTCATTTCACTTGCAATTTAAGAAAGCTATCTATGCCACAGTGACGCACCGAACACATTCGCTCACACAGATATGGGGTATATACACATGGTACTGGCCTCTAAATAATGTTGCGTATAAAATAGTTTGTCGTATATTGACGAGTAATTATATACATTTAAAGTAGTTTTGAGAATAAAATAGATTTTCGCCTGCTGATCTAGCCTAATGCTCTCCCTTTTAAAGGCTGGTCACTTCCGATAGCCAATAGGAAGACTACCCGGTGTCAGACAACGGGGGGTGTCGTCTTAAGATTGCCTGCCAAATGAAAGGGATCGTTAAGGAGGCAGAAATCGTTACAGGGGTGTCACACACCGGAAATATTACGCACACCGGATAAGGCTCATTAGATTACAAGCAGTGTCAAAGCTGATACACAGAAGGGGGGGGGGGGGTAAGAGACTAAAACCTCCAAGCTACCTGGCATCTTCTATGATGTACCCTGTCAAAAGAAATGACACCCACTTGACAAGACGCCGTCCAACGATTACCCAGACAGGCTGGCGGCACATTACATAACGACCACCTAAATCTGAGATAA
Source organism: Littorina saxatilis (assembly GCF_037325665.1). NCBI lineage: Eukaryota > Metazoa > Mollusca > Gastropoda > Littorinimorpha > Littorinidae > Littorina > Littorina saxatilis. The sequence goes on from NC_090252.1 coordinate 39,170,082, forward strand.
GAGGTTAGAAAGGAATCCGGTCAAGAGTCTACCCTACGATAGTAAACGCACAATAATCCTTGCGGGAGAGACAACTTGGGTCAGGGGAAGATAATAGACAGGGGAGGCAACTGGGTCGGGCAGGAGATAATTACACAAAAAGACTGGATACGCCACTTGGCTACATGTGCATCAAGGTTGCATTTGAGTGTTTAGTTCTGCTTCGCAAGTATCACATTTTCGGTTTTCTTTATTTTCGAATTGTCTCTGAACAAAAGGCTTCACCAACTAGTCAGGTACTTATTATGAATCCATTTTTATTATTGACTACACACCTCCCTTTTGTTGTTAAGATACATCCAA
>NC_090252.1:39172923-39175423 GCF_037325665.1 Littorina saxatilis
TTGGGCAGAAGTATGGTTGGCCAGAGATAACACATGAATAAACACGGCGATGTTGTTCAAACCCACTAAAACACTAAAAGTTAGTTACATTATATCTAATCCTAGCATTAACTACCTTCTGTGACTGCCATTTATGTGTTATATACCGTAAACGTTTAACCTTTTGATTGTTACATTACAGTAAAAGCATGGTGTTAATCTTTGACAAGGCTTGCCACCCTTACTTTGTCTCACTAAATACAGACAATTGCGCGGGATTTTAAATGTGAGTGAAAATCACGGAAACATGTCTTCGATGATGTAAAGGGAAAGAACAAGTATTTAGGTCAAAAGTTTTGGGTTGTGAAGTTTCTAATAGGCGTCCAAATCATAATGAAAGATAATTAATCAAAAACAAGTAAGGGAGTCACTCACAGACAACACGGACTTTACAGCACGCTGAGGCACTGTTTTGATTTCCCCCACAGATCACAGTGCCAGCGATGGTGTTTCTATGGCTTCCTGTGACGGTCAGTGTGCTGGTGCTGTAGTCTGTCCTGTTCACTTCAAACACGGCAAAGGCAGTAGAGCACACAGAGCTGGACCAGGTACAAGTAGCAATGGTAAACGCGAGACCATCGTCACTGCTTAATGTCCATTCCACTGTGTCATCCGTGATGCCAGCACATGTCAGATACGCCGAACCAGTTTCATCCACGTCAACTTTGCCATCGCTGCCACATTGTGAGATCTGATAACCTGAGGACAAGGGAAACAAACTAACAATGGTTTGTAAACAGAGTATTGTCTGAACGAGTTAAGTCCATTCTTGACGCAATGTTGGTAGCATTTCAGTGACAACTTCACTGCATGGCTATTGAGAAAGGAAAGATCACCAGTTCCTTACATGCAACTGCGTTGCATGTTTGGCCTAGCCACCACAAGGCTAGATCTACAAAGAAAGCCTGTAACGTTATGGTTAAACCGTTTTAGAAACCAGAAGTGTTAATAACAGAATCAAAAACAAATGAATAATGCGTATGGACAGATTCTAACTTTGTGCATGACATATTCATATATTAATGTAGAAGCGAATCAAATCGGTGCGATGTAACCCGTACTTATGTGAATGACATTATGGTTCCTCCTATAGTTTTTATAGCATCGCATGACATACACTCAAAGCGTCTGATTGAACACACTTGAGGTCACGCAGTGATCCTTTGTCGACAAATATCGAGAACACAGGACATCTCAGTTAACACTACATTGTATCTGCAAAGAACTGAAAGTAATTGGAAAATAATTATAATTACGTACCACTGAAATGTAGTTTTTGATTCCCCATTCCAGCATTTAACGTGTGCATTCATTCGCTCGGCTTCCTGACGAGTGGGCGTGAAACGGATAGAACTATCAAGATAAGTTTTGTGTGAATATTTGTTTGTCTGTCCACTTAAAAGACCGTTGGGTCGAAATATCTGTGAATGTATTGTTTTGTCAATAACAAACGTTCCAACAACCTACCTTTCTTGTTTTTTTATTCTGAATTTTGGAACGTTGGCAGTCACTTTGTTTTTGGATTAACTATCTAATAACTAAAAGTAACAACTTTGAACACCAGCAAACATGTTTAACAAGAACATTACTTTTTAAAACGGTGTCTTCTATCATGTGTATGTTCTTTTATTATCTAGACAGACAGAGAGACAGACAGACAGACAGACAGACAGACAGACAGACAGACAGACAGACATCCCGACAGACCGGCAGACAGGCAGGCAGACAGACAGACATACATACAGACAGACGGCCAGACAGACAGACCGACAGACAGACCGACAGAGAGACAGACAGACAGACAGACAGACAGACAGACAGACAGACAGACAGACAGGAAGAAAAACAAAGAGATATCTAGATTCTTACATACCAAAGCAAGTTTCCCAACCTGTTGTCAAAAACAGTATCAAGAGAAGGTCCATGGTTGTAAGCTCCTTCCCTAACATGATACAGACTTTGCTAAACTAAATCTGGTTATTATCACATCAGAGTAGCAAAAAGCCGTTCCACCGGCTGCGTGAACGACTAACTTGAATGACATGTTTATCTACTGCCGCATCGTTTGAGCACACTCCCTGTTATGCCAAGAAAAGCAAAGCATTTTAATCCTGATTCATGACCTTGTGTTGATTTGACCTACTAAACTGAAGTAGCAGGATGCAGAGACAATATCGTATATAATTATTATGTTCCCAGTGGGAAGTGAAATTGCTCGCGAATATAGTGTAATGATATTAAGTTTTAACATAATTATATAGTCACGTTCAATCAGTGACTCAGAGGAATACTTTGTCACAGCCTAACAGGGGCCTTAAAACAGGCAAGCAATGCCCCACTGAATTCCCCTGGACTAAATTGAAACACACATCGTAAATGCTGGGCATGTAAGTCTCACATTTCGACACTTCAGTAGTTAACACTACATTATATCTGCATTGCTCGCGAATGTAGTGTAATG
>NC_090252.1:39177923-39190423 GCF_037325665.1 Littorina saxatilis
ATAGAATACGGGATTGTGGGAAAGCTGTTCAAGGGCAATTACGCACTATATTCGATTTTCAGTACACGACTCAAAACCTTTGGAATAAATAAAAAATAAAATAAAATACAAGAATAAAGAGTTTAGAAAAGAAAAGAAAATTGAGGAAAAAAAAGCCAATTCTTGACAATTACGGACAATTTGGATTCGAGACCGGCGTATTTACATTTACTTGAGTAAAAAATCTTGTTTGAACGAAACGCCACGAGGGATACCAATATTAGTATTATCATTGAGCAGCTAATACACGCTGCATATATTCACACAATATCTACACTCCATCAACACCTCCATCAACATCACCACTACCAGCACTCACTCTGTCACCACACAACGTATTATATCAGTAAAAAAATAATAACTTTGATGAACTATGTGTAGTGGAGGAGTGGAATGTTATAAGATCGAAGCCCAAGTCCAAGCGTCTTGTTTCAACTTTTTATTTGTTGTAGGCCTACAAGGAAACAATACAAGCAAACGTAGAGGCCGAAGGCAAAACCCGTAAACGAGAATCAACTGTAGTGACGTGTTCAGCTGCTATGAGCAAATTAATACTTATGCCGGTGTTCGGCCTATACTTATACTCCAGGCGCGGATTGCATCGAAAGCACCGTCCAGCGGGGATAAAAATCGGCCTGAATACGGCCAGAAACACGGAATCTGTGTTTCTTACACATGCTTTACCCTACGGTATTTAAACACATATATAACCAATCCTAACAAACAATACATCAAATTAAAGCTACGACCTGTAGCTTTCCATTGCAATAAATAACATTTCGTAAAAACTTATATTTATTTAGTAGGATACAAAAACACAGGTCCTAGTGAAGGTACTGAACCAACTTCAGTGCAGAAAATTGCAACACTCTCTAAACTGGGATAATGGACACATTCATAAATCATACAAATAAAAAGAAGAACCCCAGACAAACATTATGATATGCGTTACATGGAAGAAAAATATACAGTGACTTAGTACGAAGCGGCAAAGTCCGAAAATAAATGGAATCGGCTAAATTCCGGCGCGAGTACCTGTGTGCATAAATTAGGAATCTTCGCAGAGAAACCAAGCATCACTTATTACAACCAAATCCTTATAAACAAACTAAAATCATATGCAACATAGGTACGGGATATGTATTAGTGATACAAAAATGGCAAAACAATGATTGAACAGACAAAGATGAGTTTGTGAGAATCAATTTCTCTCAACGGTACATGAAAACCGGTCAAAGTCAAAGTGACGCTTTGGTCAGTTCGAAGCATTATTGTAAATAACACAATAACATGCAGCCATCCAGCCTAATCATTGACTTCTATGAAAACCTAAATATAATTAGGACAATATCAAAGAAAAAAGGGACTTTGAAAGATAGAAGTTAGGTAGATATATATGGAAAGGTATTTTATTAGAATTTGCGCCAGCAAGGTGCGCGCGCATCATTGTATCGTCTGCTACAGGGTGGGTGATCCCGTTTGTACTGTATTGGGCTATTTCACTATGCGATGGTTAGAGTGTTTAGGGAAGCGAAGTGCACTTGGCTACATATGTCCTTGGTAAAACATGCCGCTTTTATCAAACTGTAAGGACACTAAGTCGAAAATAGTCAGCCTTTTTACTGTGGCATTCAACTATTACAATTATCGTATGATATAAAGGACGCCACAAGGTATAAGTTTCCGCAGTTATTACAGGTAAAACGAAAATAACAAATTGCGAACATTTAATTCAGGACTAAAGAATACATTCACAAGAACTTCGACCTAACGGCGTTTAAATAGGACAAACGACACAAGTGGAGGCACGACCGACATTAAAGTGTTGTTTTGACTTATCCTAGAATGTGCCAAAGTTGGTCGGTTGGAGCAAATACGAGACAATCGTGATTTCCTGTCGCGTCTCTTGTCTGCATTGCGGCCTGTGTCCGACAGTTTGTCGGGCACCGCGTTGGAGCTTTCTCCACCTGCACCCGACAAATTGTCGGGCGGTGCCACGCATCATCTCTGACCTTGTTTCTGATCTAAAAATAAAAGACAGGTCACGGAGCAAGAGTAATAAATCTGTTTCCACTTCCTTCTTTGTTTTGCACTTGCCGGCGAACAAAAATCGACCGATTGAGTGTTTTTGTATGCATTTTTCCTGCGAAATATGAGTAACCAACGCTTGTTCTCGTTGAGGCAGGTTCTTGACGAAGTTTTCCTCGACGATGACAGTGATCTTGATCCCGAATGCGACGTTTCTTCGTCTCAATCGAGTGAAACAAGTGGTGATTCGAATGCACAGGACACGAGAGCGGGCTTCGATTCAGTTACAGAGTTTGAAGCGTTTTAGTGAAGGACCCATTAGATTTGCACTACAGTGCCAAAACCCTCCAGGCAGGAGATTGAGGCTTCTGAGCCTGCACTGCAGTCAGGGCTCATAGGGTTAAAGTCCGTTAGGTCGAGGTTCTTGTGAACGTATTGTTTTGTCCTGAATTAAACGTTTCAGAAATGTGAAGCCTAGGTCCCACTATCACGAATATTTTAGCAAATCACAACGAGTTACCATGATGTTGCCACAACGATGTTTGCCACGAATGATTGCGAAAAACCGGCCGAACAAGAACGAAGTAATACGAACCACAACGACCGCGACGAATTTCTCCACGAATCCCAAATCGTTGTAGTTCGCCGTCACAATTCGTCACAGTGGGACCGACTGTCCTAGGCTGAGATCATGGAGAATCGTATACGAATCACAATGGAGAGCGGTGATAGCCAGAACGACGCAGTACGACGCACAAAGAACAAGAAGGAATTACAATGAATACAGAACGGCATACAACGAATGTCATCAATATTATACATCTATCAACGTTATCTCCACTGAAGTTGTTTGTGCTTGCATGCTAATCAAAGCAGTACTTAACGTTCTGAAGTCATTTTGTCTGAATCATCACAAATTACTGACATTTACTTTAAACAGAACAGTTCTTAAAGCAATGCAAGACAATAACCGTTAAAAATGATACTTTATGAGAACTCTATCGACAACGCTGAATTGTACTGCAAAATACTTACACAATCTCAACCTAGTTTTTAAACACATTCCAATCAAAGCAAAGTTATATACATAATCATTTACATTGCACGTCATAAATGTAATAAGTATCAACAGCTTAGGGTTTTATGAAACCGTGGAAGTGTTTTCTTTTTTTATGAACAGTTCTCGAGCACATGATCACAGCAACAAAGAACTTGCCTTCATCTTGTATAATCGAACACTATAGCTTCAATCATTGTACATTTTGTACACATCTTTCACAAATCTAACGTTCGAAGCAAATGGCATAATCTAACCACAGCAGTGACTATACACTTCGTACACACTTTCATTGTAGCTTCAAGCAAACTCTACCCAAAGCAATCACTGTACACTTTGTACACACCTTTCACTGTAGCTTCAAGCAAACTCTACCCAAAGCAGGGGCGGATCCAGGGGGGAGGGGTTTTTCGGACCCCCCGCCCCCGCTAGCCTAAAAAAAGAGAAGAAAAATAGAAGAAAAGAAGAAACAAAGAAGATATAAATACATTTGAAAATAAAGAAGAACTGATGGCTCAGATTGCACCAAATTGCTCCATTGTATCAATATTTTCCGGGGGGACCCCTCCGAGGAACCCGCCTTTGTCTTCCAAGTGACGGGTTTGGAAAGTAGAAGGGTAATTTGTTGGCTCAGGTTGCACCAGATCGGTCAATTGTCCTTGTTTTTATCCAAATTTGTCTTTTTAAATTTACTTTTTGTAAGGTGTATCAGGAAACGTTTCTTGGCTCAGATTGCTCCATTTTCCTTGCTTTTAATGAACATTTTCCGAGGAGGTTCGAACGCTTCGCGCCCTCAACTAAACGCTTCGCGTCGTCGACTTGTCCCTAAATGAAATTTGGAAACCCCCCCATAAAAATAATGTCATCCGCCCCTGCAAAGAAATCACTTGACACTTTGTACACACCTTTCACAGCTCAAATGTCAACGCAAATGGCATAACATACAAGAGGGGGGATGGGTGGGTTTGGGGGATGGGTGATGGAACAGTAACATCCACTCCTCCTCTCACCACGCCAAAACGTGATTTGTTTAGATAGTAGGCAAGCCAGAGTTTAGGTTTCCTGCTGGCAACATGTTCTAGTTGTTGTTTTTGTGTGGTATTTTTCGGGGTGGAAGGGTGGGGGATACATTTTATTTGATTTCCGCTAATGTCAAAACAAATTCCTGATTTTATAATTGCTTTTCTTCGGCTACAGAATTTCATAATCTGTGTGATCCGTTGATTCGTTCTTGTTAGCCTGGTTGAACACTCGTCTTGTATCTTCCTGAGCCGTTGGTCGCTGAGTGGCCGTGTTTTGGTACTGCGTCATCTCTGTTTCTGAAGGGAAGAAAACGTCCAGCAGATATTAAAGTGATTGGAAAATAAAAATATTGTGAAACCCCATAAAGAATACCCTATGCCATAGAAGATGTTATAAGGTGTTCTGGGGAAAAAGCCTCTTGTGCTATCTGTTCACACACATACACACACACACACACACATACACACACACACACACACACACACACACACATACACACACACACACACACACACACACACACACACACACACACACACACACACACACACGTTTGCCAACATAGCAATGCTTGCACCGCCGACCACTGCCAGACCTGCCAAGCCTGTCTATCCTTACTGCTGGGACAACCATTAAAACTACTGTTTCCTATAAGATGCTGGTTTCTCTCACCCTGATCCAGACCCGTGTAGATGTTGGTGTCCACCACCTGACTGCGTCGTGTCGGCAGCTCGTAGTTTGGGTTGCCTGAAGATGTTCATCAATAGTAATAGTGTGCACAGTAAAATACTACTTCAAGAAGACATGCCTCATATGTGTGATGTTCGTTCACTTTTCAATGTTCAATTAACAACTGAAAAAAATAGACGTCTATTTTACTTAAACAACTGGGTTCTGGAACAGATGCATTTAAGTTCCTATATGGCGTTGATCATGAAACAAATTGTAAATGTTAATTTATTTCGACTATCGTCAAAATATCCGACCCTATCGCTACGCTGAACATACGAGAGCTGTTACTGTATCCTTTCCTAATAATCATCCCAATATCCAACGTGGCTGTCTGTTATGTCACTGTTTTAATCGTAACGTGCAAACACGCCATGGAGTTGGAACAAATACCCATGACAGATTCTCCCGAAATAAACACAGATTCTCCTCTTCTTTTTGTGGTTATGATTGACTGTTTTTGCATATTGCTTTATTACCTGGCTGCCTGCCGTACATTTATTTATTTTTGATTGTAAATTTGTTTTGAAGACACCACCAGAAGCCGTAGACCTGTTGTTTTCATATGAATGCATTTATGCAAATTTCATGAAGATGTAAACTGAAATAAGGAATTATTTAAACCACCGAATTGAGGACTGCAGGTAAGGTTGACCCGTATGACTCTTACCTTGGCTGGTGCTATCTTGTTGCTGTTCAGCAAGACCCGTGTAGATGTTGGTGTCCACCACCTGACTGCGTCGTGTCGGCAGCTCGTAGTTTGACTCACCTGCCAGAGGGTCACAGCAGACAGGATATACATAGGTGTGTCGAATAAAAAAATGTCACACATAAGTCACTATTACATAAGCCCATCTCGCCAACATTATTTAGTCACAAGCACCAGGGATAGTGCAGTTATATGAACGGTGACCAGTGATATAACACCATGGCCACAAAAGCTCAACATTGATCAAGGAACTGAGCAAAGCAGCCTGCCAAACATCGATCAAACGAGCAACGTCATGCCAGCATTATACTTTCAATCTACCAGCAACCACTAAAACACAGAAGAGGCCAAATTAAAGCCGTTTGGACTCTACAAAACAGAACCAGTCTTAACATAGATGCACTGTGTACAAACGGAACAAAGTAACACATAATTAGCATCTTCTTCACGACAGCTGTAAGCAGCCTAAAACAACAGAATGACGACCACGACGACCTCGATCTTACCTCCCACCGCTGACTGGTTTGTGTCAGCCACGCCGTCGTCAATGATGTCGATGTAGTTGCCGAAATCGTCATCTTCGTTGTCATCGCTCCTGTCGTTGTTGAGAACGGCCGCCTGATTTGCATATGTGTGGATTTCTTCGTGGGGAGATACAATGGAAGTGGTTTTCTTTGCGGCTGTCGCGAAACATAAATAGTACAAGGTATAATCAGCTTCACGTGAGAATAATGATGCGGAACAGTTTGCTTTGACTTCATCTTACTTGTTCCTCAACAGTAGCAGATCAACAGTAGCAGATCAACAGTAGCAGATCAACAGCAGCAGATCAACAGTACTAGCTAGGTTACTGACTTGTTGTTAAGCCAACTGTGGCAGGGATCTCTCTTCTAATAGTTATTCTTAATTTCCATTCAAACATTGCAATATTTCTTTGATAAAAAGAGAACACTGCAATAAACACTATCATTATGTGCTAAAGCCTTTACAAACCCAAACGAGCGTAATTTAGTCCATGAATATTTCAAAGAAACCCGCGTGTTTTAACAAAAGGAATCGCCGACGTGCCGATGTACGAATTTATGTCACTCACACAACTTACTATGCTGATCATACATTGCTGACTTGTTATTTTACACCTATCTCAGATATCTCGAGGAATTTAAAAAAAACCAAGCTGTTTCAGGAGCTGCGCAATTTACCTCTACGCCTTTTCGACACGACGACGAAGACGATGATGATGCTGACGATTATGATGATGACGACAATTCCCCCTCCCACTCCACCAGCGATGGCGGGCAACGAATCGCTTTCTGAGACGTCATCGCCAGATACGGCAGGTACAACTGTGACATTCACTTTATATTGCAATTTGATTAAATAAATACCTTCTTTAGCTTCTCTAATTCTACCCCTCACTCCACTAGTCCAGCCAATCATAACAAATGTACTTTACCATAATGTGAACAAGAGCTACATGACTCCTACCCTAAACTCTCTTCCCTAATAAAACAGTCTAACACATTTCCCTACAATCATACATAATATGTGAATCATAGACAGTATGTGTTCTACAATACACTGCACCTTACTTTGCACTAAATGCTGACCTGAATATTTATCAAATGACTCGCTGTTCGACCCTCTTACCCCTAACCCATGCATTGTTAACTTTTTTTATGAAGGGCTCTCCATCACCCAAACGTGATACATTTGACCTCTACTCTAGCCTTGACCCGTAAAAACAGTAACTTTAACCTAGCACCTACTCTGTTACCATAGCACCTACTCTGCTACCATAGCACCCCATCTGTTACTATAGCAGCCAATCTGATCCCATAGCAGCCAATCTGTTACCAAAGATACAACCTTCAGAGCATTTACCCCTTCTCCCAATCTCTTGTGTAGCCAAGTTGACCCCCCACAAATATCCAGGTGGGCACAGAGTGCACACAAAGGAGAGAAGGGAAGAAAGGGCCACACCCACCTCCTGAGCCTGTCCTGAAGATGACGGTGGTCTCGTCGGACGTGCCGATACTGTTGACGGCCTTGATCTTGGCCTGGTAGAAGGTGTTCTTCTTCAGGTTGTCCAGGACCACACTGGTGCTCGCCTGGCCCGGGATGTTTTCCGTCTGGGCTTGTGGCAGCACTCGCACGGCAGCCCATGGCTCTGTGTTTGTGTTCACCTCTAGCGCCTGCATAGACATCAAAGAGTTAATCAGTGTTCGCACACAGCCATTTAGCTCTGAGCCTGTCTTTGCCTCTAGCGTCTGCATAGAAACCAAAGATTTAATCGGTGATTTCACTAAGCCATCTGATTCTGTGTTCACCTCTAGTGTGACTTCAAACGGTAATTGCACACATCATTTTGTAACTGCAAAGCTAGAATCAATAAGTCCACATTCTGTGGTGACAACCAGTCAAACTGTGCATAATTGTCAACGCAGCATTCATTCAATGTTTGGGGCCAAACATCTGTAAAGCAAAACCTTTACCAGCTGCTTTCACCTGCTGACCATTCCTTTTCCAGTATTTGCATAGTTTTACCAGCAAAATATTTGTATCTGATTAATTTGTGACCTGGAACAAAATGCATCTATGGCGTTTTCCACATTGCATAATTATGTACTTTACAAGCTGTCAAGGCTTTTGAATACCGTACTTTTGGGACCATGGCGCCAACTTTTTTCCTCAACTTTTCCCCCTGCGTCATATTGACCTATATCGCCTTGTGTATGGCTAAAGAAGAGTACACATGTACCCACATCCCCATACAAAGAAAGGGAACAGTCCCTCTCTAATGATACGCATGTTTCTGTTTCTATGACCAGGACTGACAAAGTTTCCTCTCACACATCAAAGGTGTTGGTGCCATAGTTACGAGGTCATTGACCCGGGGTCAGAAGGTCAGTGTCTGTAAACTAGGGCAGGGAGCTGGTCTTAGCTGAAAATATGGTCATTGACCTGAGGTCACAAGGCCAAACAGCTCTGAGAATGCAGCCTCTTTGATCTCACAGCACATCCAGAAGAAAACGTATTTTCATTCTGTATACTTCTTTTGACTTGCAGTCAATACACCAGAAGCGTCTACTGTGTGAATTCTTCTCAATTGAAACTTAAAAGTAGGGGTTGGGCCTTTTACAAATAAGCGCCTTATAGTCCCGTAAATACGGTACATTTTAATACTTTCAAGTAGCCATCCAATAAAAGCTGCCAAGTTCACTTTCACTTTCCATGGGCACCATGGTATACTGAATAAGGAGAAAGAGATTCCAAAAGGAAGTTGTAACTTGAGATAAAAAGTGTATGTTACCTCTGCGTACTCCACAATGTAGTTTTCAATGTCTGCACCGCCTGTCATTGGCACGTCCCAGCTCAGCGTGTATTCGTAGGCATTGGCTCCAATGCGGGGGGACTTGACCATCACGCGGTCTGGCTCACCTGCAAACACCACACAGTCATTATGGATTCTGGTGTACACGGCATGGCGGCAAGTGGTAGCCGATACCTCCATGAACGTGTTTAAAGTCGATCAAACAGAATACGCTAACCAAGACTACAATGCAAAAAAGAGAAACGACGTTCTTGATTGGATGTACGACAAAACCGTCCCCTGATTGGATCAGACCTTTACATCACAAGCGCAGTTTATAATGACTGCTGCTGATTGTCGAGTGATAAGTGGACATTTTGCATGCTTCTAAGTAATGAGCGTAGCAGTTTTGGGCTTAGCGTAGCAGCGTAGCAATTGCTGCAAAATCGTAGCATGCTACGCTGAAATCGTAGCAGTTGGCAGCTCTGTGTGTGTGTGTGTGTGTGTGTGTGTGTGTGTGTGTGTGTGTGTGTGTGTGGCTGTGTAAGTGACTGACACACGTGAAAAGACTGTTTCTAGGCAGTGGGAAGTTTGCGTGTGTGTGTGATGTGTGACATACGTTCGATTCAAGTGTTTCTGGGAAGTCGGGTTTTTTTGGCCAAATGGCGAACCTGTCTATAAAGACCACCTGTCTAAAGAGACCACTTTGGCTCAGTCCCTCGGGTGATCTCTTTGGACAGGTTCGACTGTACTTTAGCACTAACAACTGATTTCCAGACAAACATCGAATAATGATCACTGGGGGTAATAAAGCGGAATTTCTGAGAAGGGGCGTTAATAAGTGTTCCTCTTTATTACTTCATGGTAAAGCACTTGATAAAAAGAACGTTTCTTTGTTATCCAAATGGAAAGATTATGAGCACAACCATTTGCAAAGGCAACCAAACACCATCTTCAAGGGAGTCAAGTATGCAAAATGGATAGCACAATCTGCGCTTTGCTTTTTTGACACTCACTTGCTTGTTCAAAGGTAAGCTCCTCTGTATTATCGCCAAATTTATTGGTGGCCTTGCAGCTGTAGCTTCCGAACACGCTTCCTACATTGCCGTTGGCCACCGTGGGCTGCACACACAGCGACACCATGAAGCAACATTAACAACATTCTAACAACATATCCTGTTGTCAACAGTGGGATGGAAACAGAAACACATAAATGACACCCCCCCCCCCCCAACATTTTTTAAGAGGACAAAAGGCAAAGTTGTGCATTCTGGGGATCTCAAAATGATATCTGACACTTTGAAATAGACAGAAAATAAATAACTCTGAACAATTAATTTGTGCCAGAAAATCAACCAGCCACTTACAATGAGGTAACTGATGACCCTGGTGGGAAGACCGCTGTTGCCATTGGTGATGAGGTAGTCATCGATAGAAGCCAGGTTCTGCCCGTCTTTGTGCCATTCAATGACGGGCTCAGGGTTGCCGTTGGCGATACAAGTCAGGTTGGTTTTGCTGCCCACCCAGCCCCAGAACCGGGTGGTTGCCTGGTTGTCAAAGTTAGGCTTGCCTGCACACACACGTGTTACAATACCATTTAATCATCATCATAATAACAATAATAATTAAGTGGAAGTGCATTGCCAAGGCACTGTATACCCCCAGCAAAGGACAAATCCCCTCTCTCTCTCTCTCTCTCTCACACACACACACACACACACCAAGTCACACACACACACACACACAAATATATAATACACAAAACACACTCATACGCACATAGACAGACGGACACACATCCTTGCAAACACACACATACACACGCTCACTCACTCACGCTCACTTCATACACACAAAACACACACTCATAAGCACATATATAGGTTTGTGAATTACAGCGAGTATATGCTTATATTGTATTCAAAACTTCTTCGTGGTCTATTCACTTTGCAATATTATTTATTACCTAAAAATTATGATACAGTATTTAAGGCAATGTGAGGCACTAAATATACCAAAATTAAACTTGGAAAATACATGGAGTAACTTAGTTTTCTGGGTATTTATTGAAGTGACAATTAAAAAGAAATGAAAAATTTGAGAAAACTAAAGGACAGAGACTGTTGTCGCTTTGGAAACTGGCATAAACAGCGCCATATTGGATTTCTAGGAAACGGTTTTACAGCAACATCATACATCAGAAATGCTTAATAATCGGCACAAAGATACACATGACTTTCATCTACAATCATATAGAACGTTTTTTTGGACAAAAGACCAGAAGAAGTACACAAATACGCGAGCCTTTGAAAAGGTAAAAAGATGTGTAATGTGCAACGTAGGGGAGAATGGAGGTTGTAATATGATAAACATAATAGATATGCAAGCCTCCTTTATGATGACATGGATAACTCAGTTAAAAATAGACACATCTGCCAAATGGAAATTAATACCAACCTACATCTTTAATGAAGTTGGAACAAACCTTTGCTGCCTCAAAGCTACTGCTAATCCAAAAACATCTTTAGGACTCGAAAAAGTCGAATCTAAATTCTGGAAATCATGTCTAATTAAATGGCTTGAATTCAGAAATATATACCTGTCCAATACTGAATTCAAATATACCTGTCTCTGGAATAGCAAAGAGATAATGTACAGAAATAGACCTCTGTTCTCCAAGAGATGGACAAATGCATACATAAATTACGTCCAAGATATATGGACAGACGAGGGATTATTACCACTCGCACGTATTGCAGAACAAATCGGGGACTACCCTGCTCTGCTGTTTGATTATAATGCAATGCGAACCGCGCTCATTGCGCAATCATTGCGAGCTGACAATAACCAAGAAGCGAAACTCAAGAAGCGACTGTCTCTCTAGAACCTCAATCTCTTAAAAACTGGACTCCCAAAAAATGTAGATCACTACTTACCAAACAAAAAGCAAGTACTCCTTGCTCAATACATTTTTGGATGAATAAATATAACTATAAAATAGAAAGAAATCATTGGATGATAGCAAACAACTGCACCAAGGAAGAGCGATTAAGGCTACTTCACTGGAAGATATTGCATACTATCTACCCCACTAATATCTTACTACACAAAATGAAACAAGTCGCGTAAGGCGAAAATACAATATTTAGTCAAGTAGCTGCCATTTTTCAGCAAGACCGTATACTCGTAGCATCGTCAGTCCACCGCTCATGGCAGCCAAAGGCAGTGAAATTGACAAGAAGAGCGGGGTAGTAGTTGCGCTAAGAAGGATAGCACGCTTTTCTGTACCTCTCTTTGTTTTAACTTTCTGAGCGTGTTTTTAATCCAAACATATCATATCTATATGTTTTTGGAATCAGGAACCGACAAGGAATAAGATGAAAGTGTTTTTAAATTGATTTGGACAATTTAATTTTGATAATAATTTTTATATATTTATTTTTCAGAGCTTGTTTTTAATCCGAATATAACATATTTATATGTTTTTGGAATCAGCAAATGATGGAAAATAAGATAAACGTAAATTTGGATCGTTTTATACATTTTTATTTTTTTTTTTACAATTTTCAGATTTTTAATGACCAAAGTCATTAATTAATTTT
>NC_090252.1:39195423-39217923 GCF_037325665.1 Littorina saxatilis
CCAAACTACTTCCAATAGCCAAACCACCACATCTAACCATGCCCTTGATGCTAGTTCTGTCGTTCAGTGTGACGGTCAGTGTACTGGTGTTGTGCTCTTTTCTTTCTGCTGTAAACCAAGCGAAGTGAACAGGGCAGGGCGAGGTGGGCGAGGTGGGCCAGGTACAGGTAGCAGCAGTAATGTTAGAGTCCCCACGCTTCACTTCCCATTTCACCGTGCCATCTGTGATGCCCGTACAGGTCAGGACAGTAGGACGGGCTACATCCAGGTCTACTTTACCATCACTGCCACACTCTGATATTTTATAACCTGAGGAGAGAATGGTAGGTGAAGTTCTTTTAAGATGGAAAGCTGTTCTTAAGCAATAAATTAAAAGGCATGTCCGATCAGAATAAACGATCACGACTTAGTGCAAGTGAGGTTGTTCACTGACGCGTTATCATTAATTAAAATCTGAGCATTCACAAATGAGTTAATTACACATTAATGTTCATATAAAAATGCCAGTTCTGACGAAACAAAATGTGTAGTTCGTTCGACCAGTATGTGTTCCTTGCAATATCCCTGGCAGTGACAGATGGTTGTACATGTAAAGCGACATAAGTATAATTATATATAAACAAACAGCAGCTAGTATGAGTTATTTCTAATATGCTGACTGTTAGCAAATGATAACAGACATGTCGAGAAAAAAGATATCAAGCATGAGCCTTTTAGGCGAATGCTGATATCGTTTGTGAGACATGTCTGTTATCATTTGCTAACAGTCAGCATATTAGAAATACCGGTTTTATTACCGTTTAATTCGACCAAAAGAAATTTCGAAGCGACCCCGCGAATTAGACAGAACAGCCGCAATGGGAACTGGAGCGCTCCTACCTGATTATGCCTGTCAGTCAAATAATTCTCGTGACCTGGGTCAGCCAATCAGAGTAACACACCTTACGTGATGAATATTCACAGGTCAAATGCGTTTGACACACAACAAACCATGTTGAACATGCGTTTCGGTTGCTTCGCTTTTTCTTGTTGAACAGAGAGCGACAGATTTAGAACCGACTCCAGACGGATGTGAAATGACGTAAAGATACATTTGACGTAAAGTGAGTGACCCAATTTCACTTGATTTTCCGAACTTTGATAATTTACATTTCAAGTGAGCGAGTCGGCACTGCACACTCAGAGGATGGGCGGTGCCTCGCTGTTCCGTAAAGCACCCACCGACAAAACTCGCTTTTCGGTATTTTTTTTTTAGATAAAGAGAGTATTATCTGACAGCATTTGAAGTGTCATTCTTTAGAATAAATCACACTGATATTGCTGACTTAAATTTTGACTTTGTCTTGTTCATTTTTAGCTTGATAAACAAAAAGGGTCCCTGCATGAACGTTATAACATTTAGAGGGTCACCTAGAATCCGTCCTGATTGGTCAAAAAGTCATATGGGGCACTGAATTTATAATTATTAGTGATAACAGACTGATATCCTCCTGTGTCCGAACTGTTAACGCCATATTTTTTTAAAAGCTTTCACAAAGTTGCACTCTTTTCTGCTTCAGTTTTTCTTTGCCATTTAACTATCGTAAAAGTGTATAGTTTGTTAATATCGTGTGTTTAGAATGACAACAGATGTTGCTTGTTATCATACGTTTTGGATTAAAGACACGCATTATATGTGTAGCAAAAAAGACCCTTCGAGTGCATGAGCAAACCCACGACGTTGACCTAACCAAAAAGTCGATTTCTAATTTTGGATTCGACAAATAACATCATTATAAGTAAGTCTACAAATGTTTCCCAACTGAATAGACTAGTATGAATCCTTTATCTAGTACAGACTATTTCGGTACGCATACGTATTGTTGTGCTTTTTGTGTCGAAAGAGGCGGGTGTCAAATGATAAATGAAGATTCGGATGGCAATTTTTAGGGTTACACAGCAGAAAACGCTGCCCTTTAGCAATCATGTATCGAGTTGCTTTCTTTAGCACCAAATATCCTGCTTAAAAACATGAGGAAGTATGTTGTGTAATATAGTACCATTTAAATCATAAGTACAAATGACTAATTGAAGCAATGCACAATGCGTGTTTTCGTTTCTTTTTTTCTCTATCTTTTTTTGTGTGTATGTTTTGTTGACGGGAATAAGAGCGAAAACTATAATACATATAAGAGCTGTGCCTTCGCATTCTTAAGGAAATGATTACTGACAGCGCAATTAACGTTTATTTTGAACTCAAACGCTGGGGAAGATTTGCTTTTTGTGTGCACTGCTTTTGTGTGACAGGGCGATTGACGCTGAGTGCCTTACAAAGCAGTTGTAAACACACACCACTGGGAATACCTGCAACACAAAAAGCATTAACAAGTTTTGCTTCCTTGTTAAACTGCCTTCAACTTGTCACCAATGACTATATTTGGATATGATTGGAACAGTGTTTCCTTTTTCCTCGTAATATACGCAAAGGCATTTTGGTTTCCGTTTGTGTTTTTGTTTATTGCTCTATCTTTCTTGTTTCAATTCAACATTTCTTACCCTGCCCCCCCCCCCCCCATTTTGTAACCCCCCCCCCCCCCATTTAGTACCCTCAACCTATCCCTGCTTTCAGAAACAAATATGTTTGTGCATATCCAGATGACTTCAACTATCCAACTAAACTGTGCAAAAAAAATGCGACAACTTGTGTAACTAAAATAAAACATTCATTATTGTCTCTTTTCATTTAAAGTTTCCATGCCATTTCAGACGCTCTACTTGGCTATCTGTCCCTCTTTTGGAATCAAATGTTTGTGTTACAAGGGCAACGTAAACGCCACTCAAATAAGGGTACCCCAACTTGACCTGTCACATATGCAAAGTACCAATCAAAACATAAACACAAATTTAGGAAAGGCACTAATGTGTAGCTTTTACATACGAGAAGAAAATCAAATCAATAACCTATTCAGAAAAGGTTGTTTAGCGATCTTGTTCTTGCTTTATGCAAGTCCTACTGATTCCGATGTCGATCACATGAGCGGTCGAAAACGGGAGGTTTTGCGTACCATGACAAAAAGTGACGTATTCCAGCATGACCTTGTGGATGGTTTCTACATTTTCAGAATCTAATGCCTACGCACGAGGCGTACTTCAGTTTAAGTCGGATTGTTAGAGGATTATTTTTTAACATGTTGCGCAATGTTCCGGAAAAAGTGTTAAAACCTGTCTTTGGGTTGTTGACTTTCATCACCAAAAAATCATGATTGTGCATGCATACAGACACATGATTGATACAAGTAGTGTCTTAGTTTCATGTGAGTATTATCACTGGTGCTTCGCTTGAATTTCCAAGTTTGATATGGTTT
This sequence comes from Littorina saxatilis, assembly GCF_037325665.1. Lineage (NCBI taxonomy): Eukaryota > Metazoa > Mollusca > Gastropoda > Littorinimorpha > Littorinidae > Littorina > Littorina saxatilis. Next base: position 39,198,768 of record NC_090252.1, read on the forward strand.
CTCTCATGTTACATATTGTCACGGTTTCAGTGACACGAGTGGGAAAGGAACTCTCTGTGGGGCGCCTTTCCCAAATTGCAATGCAATGCGCCTGTGCTGGCTACCGTATTGCGGAAAAGTTTTGTTGACGATCACGAAAGTCACGAGAAAATTGCCGGCGTGAAATCCGTGCGGGGAAATGGGGTGATTTTTCGCTCACTGTTAAAATCACGCGTTCCGGGCATGCTATACCTGTGTTTGGTAGGCGACCAGTGATTGGTCAGGGAGATCGCCTGTTCTAGGACAGGCGAGTGCTGATTGGTCAGGGAGATCACATGGTCTTTCTTTCCCGTCTTTCTTTCTTTCTTTTCCTACACATCCTTACAGAAAACAGGTCTGGGTTTCCGTTGACTAAGATTTCGAGGATTCCAACGCGTTGAAAGACTGGTTTAGGTCTACCAACGGGCTTCTGATGTTAGTGCAATACACAGAAGGCTTAGGTCGGAGGGATTTGGCTACATATTTTCGCTGACGAGCGGGAGCCAAATATTCAAGCGGTTTGCTTGGGAGAGCTACGTTTTACAAGCTGTGGAGCTTGCTGGAGGTTTGCTACCCGATTGCTACCCGGTTGCTGCCTTGTTGCTACCTGGTTGCTGGAGACTTGCTGGAGACGGGCTACACTTTGGCTACACTCTTGCTGGACGGGGGTTGCTGTTCTTTGCTGTACGATAGCTGTTCTACGGCTGTTGCTGGTGTTGCTGCGACTTTTACCTGTATGCACCACTGCGCCACTGCGTTTCATCGAATGGACCCTGGCTACACTGAGAGTTGAGTGCACCCATGCGTAAACGCCCCCCACCTTGTCATCTTTCTAACCCTTTATGAAGAACTTTGAGTTGTGACAACGTGGAGTGTTAACGCCTGTACAGGCTAAGACTTTTTACAGAGCAGCTAAGTGTTTTCTAACTTTACACGGTTCAGCGTGTTCTTATTATTTCATAAACTTTAACTGGCTTTTGTCAGTTATTTTTGTTTTACGACTTGGTCGTAAAAACACTTTTGGCTTCACGAGAAGAGGGAGGTGGAGAGTTAGTGTATATAAACAGACGTCTAGAACTTATACTTTTGTTGATTCTAACTTGTTTGTGTGACTGCGAGAGTGGATCGTGGTGTGGTTAGTCAGTTAGCAGTAATTGACCGTTTTAGGTCATTCATTTGACTTATAAGACGTGACAAAAATATCTGAATTGCATGCGTGTTTATTTTTGCAAGATTTATTTTCTTACTGAGTGTGAATATACAAACAAAGAGGAAAAACTGACTTTCGATATTATCCTAGCTGTCTATGAAACAAATGTAAATTACGTAAGCCACTTTCTACCAGAGTTGCATAGTAGTAAACCTTGAAGTTGGAAAGGTGAGTTGAGAGCTTTTCAAGTTAAAACTAAAACGAGGAAGTTTAAACTGATTTCATCTTTGGTTGTCGAAGTCTTGATAATTCACGCTTCATGGCTTATTATTCAAATATAAATTGAACAGGGTCATATGTCCTAATATGGTGTAGTGTGCATTTGTCAGATCTCCATGAATTTCCATTTAGAGGTGAAAAGATTTTCTTCATCATTGTTTATATGAAAGAAGAAAACGTATCTCATATTTTGGAAACTTGTGAAACGAAAGAGAGAGAGAGAGAGAGAGAGAGAGAGAGAGAGAGAGAGAGAGAGAGAGAGAGAGAGACAGACAGGCAGGCAGGCAGGCAGACAGACAGGCCGGCAGACAGACAGACAGAAAAAGACAGAGCTTAACACAAAGAGAGACAGCCAGCCAGCATGATAGAGAGAGACAGACAGACAAATAGAGAGAGAAAAAGAGAGACAGACAGACAGGCAAGCAGACAAACATAAAAGGCAGAGCTAAACAGAGAGAGAGAGAGAGAGAGAGAGAGAGAGAGAGAGAGAGAGGCAAACAGAGAGAGACGGAGGGAGAGACAGAGAGAGAGAGAGGGAGGGAGAGAGAGAGAGAGAGGGAGGGAGAGAGAGAGAGAGATATAGAGAGAGAGAGAAAGAGAGAGAAGGGGAGAGAGAGAGAGAGAGAGAGAGAGAGAGAGAGAGAGAGAGAGAGAGAGAGAGAGAGAGAGAGAGAGAGAGAGAGAGAGAGAGAGAGAGAGAGAGAGAGAGAGAGAGAGAGAGATGAGCCTACCTAAACAACCGCGCAAAACAGTGCAGACACACACAGTCAACAAAACCTTCATTGTTGTTCTGTCTCAGCGAGCACCACACACTGACGACATTATCCCAGTACCAACAATCATCGGAAATACGACAGAGGAGCAGTTGCAACCGAAATCACTTGTTACAAATCACCTGACACTGTTTGCTAGACAACTGCACAGATCTTTCATGAGTGTTCAACACCTATGTAACCACTGTTAGCTGTGGTGCGCGAACAAGAATAATGTCTGTGGCCGACTAACCTCTCAATCTCATAAGGAAAGGATATTCTTTTCTTTTCTCTAAACTTACATTTCCTGTTCCATTCGCACAACGCACAGCTTGCCTCGGGTTTCAATGTCATCAAATATGAGCGAGTTTTCGCGAGGAACAGGGTTGAGCTACGGTAGGGTCACTGCGCATGTCTGGTTTTTTTCTTCGCGGAAACGCTGTTGGGTTGTGTCCAGTCGCGTCCCTTGCAACAAGATGGCGACAAGCGCGTTACGGATTTACTGTTGTGGAGAGTTGATGGACGACGATGATGAACAAGCAGTACTGTTTTATTGTTGATGTGAATGTAATGCCAAAACATCGAACTATCGATTCGAACGTCAATGAAGAAGTGAGCGTGAAAATCGAGCGCAAAACAGCCGGGTAAAAGTTCAGGGCGCTAAAGTACATTTGAGCCGAAATCGCACCCAAACTCCTGTTGACCTCATTTCTTCCCAAAATAAACATCACTGCTAAAATAAAATGCATTAAAACCAAGACAGTATCCAACCCAGTATCCTTAATTTTTGAAAGGCTAAGTGATTTACAACAAATGTCTTCTCACAATCCGTAACTTTGTCAAAAAATATTTGCAGAAGTTTCTCACCTCGCCTTGGCAGCCATCTTGGAACTGGAGAGACCCTACGCAGGAAGCAAGGTTGAAAGTTGGTTAACCGGTGACGTCACTCCAGTCGTACCGGACCGAGTTTTTGCGACCTCCGGTTCGACTCGAGTCACCTTAGTTGACGCTAAAACTCGCTCTATGACGTCAACAACCCATTCATTCCCAGGTAGTCACGGTATGCCAAGGGCACGGGGGATAACCGGTCAAAGGCCGAACAGAAGCCGAAGGCCGCTCATGACACGTGTGAAGGCAAGTTTTGTCTGTTTTCTAGGTATTGTTTGATTTATGTCGGGATTTAAGGTAAGCTACTGATTCAGCGATGACTAAATTTGTTTCTCGATGCATAAAAAGTCAGGGAGCGATTGATATTTGCCCGTAAATAGCCTTCAAAGCTGAAAATGTCTGCGATCGAGCACCGGAAATGGCTGTTCGATGGGTTTTGCAAGTAGAAATGTGCTTTATTTCACCAAATCAGCTCGTATTTGGTGTGGATACGGGAATCTAGAGGACGAAGGAGTCATAAGAGGTGCAAAGAAGTGCTATTTGGGAGTAGAATAAATCTTCCGAGACAGTAGACAAAAGAAGGTCATAATTATTTGAGAGACGCGCGTAGGCCGATTGTCTTTCCGACAAGCGAATGATACAGCAGATTAATCATTCGTTTTGACCAGAAACCTAGTCTCTAGTTTTTATGAATGAGTTTTTTAATTAAAACAATCACGAGAACTCTCTCGCTTAGCCTAATGGCTGTTCGATGGGTTTCGCAAGTAGAAATGTGCTTTATTTCACCAAATCAGCTCGTATTTGACATCGGTTTGGTATATATATATATTTTCTAATCCTACCGCGAACTGGATAGCAGACGCGGCACGACTGTTGCACCACACTTTGAAGTAATCCCACACTTTGAAGTAAATTACTTCAAAGTGTGGGGATGTGCCCCACACTTTGAAGTAAACCCATTTTTTACTTCAAAGTGTGGGGGGATCTTCCCACACTTTGAAGTAAACTCAGTTTTTACTTCAAAGTGTGGGGGGATCTTCCCACACTTTGAAGTAACTTACTTCAAAGCGTGGGACTTTTGCATCGCCTGTTTGAGCCTGATGATTTTGTCCAAAAAAATGGCAAAGTCTTTTGGATGAGTGAACAGAAAAAGTGAGCGAGCCAAGAAACATAATGATGTTTGTTATCAGGCTTTAAGCAATGTCCCATTGTTGAGTGTGACGAAAACTCGTGGTGACGATTTTAAAACATGTTGGGTCACGCATGGTCCAATCTTACATGGTCCAACCTTACATGGTCCAACCTTACATGGTCCAACCTTACATGGTCCAACCTTACATGGTCCATATATATATTATTGGACCATGTAAGATTGGACCATGTAAGATTGGACCATGTAAGATTGGATCATGTAAGGTTGGACCATGTAAGGTTGGACCAGGTAAGGTTGGACCATGTAATATTGGACCATGCAAGATTGGACCATGTGAGATTGGACCATGTAGGGTTGGACCATGTAAGGTTGGACCATGTAAGGTTGGACCATGTAAGATTGGACCATGTAAGGTTGGACCATGTAAGATTGGACCATGTAAGGTTGGACCAAGTCGATGGGTTAAAACCAGAACCATCTAACTGGATTTCCACCATTTTGAGAAATGGCCACTTGAAGATTTCAACCCCTTATAAAAAATAGTAAACACAGGATTGTAGCCCTCATATTTTACACACTTGACTTAGAGGAAACACTGGTCATGCACACTAGTAATCAATTGAATTGAACATCTTTTTCATATGCAAAAAAGGTATAATTTGTTCTGCTTCCAGAATACACTCCTGCTCTTTTCTCAGTTCTGGAGCTAGAAAAGCCCAGTGCACCATAGCTGCTTCTGACTTCCACACAGACCCCACTGTGGCCTGTGCTACAGCAGTCAGAAGCAGCCTCCTCACACATAGCATGTTCTGCTTCCAAGCAAAGCTTATACTGTACATTAGTTCAAATCGTTTTTCAAAGTTTATTACCGTCATAAACAAACAAATGTCAAGTCACTTGCAAAAATATCATCAAGGACTCATGTATTCATTCATTGTGTGGCCTAATGAACGCAACACGCATAAATAAAAATTAAATTGCCGGTACTTTTCATAGCGAAAAAAAAACACATAACAAAAACAACACACACACAAAACTCTCTCTGAAATCATTACACTTTTTTGTATTGTGTTTTTCAAGAAATCCCAACGGTAATCTTATGTTGTATCAGCTCATATCGTTTTGCGTTACGCACAAAACTACACACCCAATAACACTAACAACAAACCAAACGAACAAAGCAGCAAACAAGCAAGCAAACAAACAAATAAACACAAGGCTGAAGGCGCATTTTAACCACACAATGCAAATGGTAACAAAATCACGAGCTTTAGATCCTGACTGCATGCTACTCTGTTCATTATCAAGAAAACAAATTGGCATTCTTACCTTTTGTTGTACTTTCCTCTTCACAAAAATGTTGTGCACAAAGGTCGAAATAAATAATACACATTTTGCACTTTTAACAGTCGACCTCCTGTACTGCTTTTGTCTTAGCCGTTTGACCAGTTATTCCTGTGTAACATTCATCTCTGAGTGTCTTCGCTTTTCGAACACACCTTTTCTCGTAGTCCCGGGTTGCAGAGTCTTTAAGTTCGGCTGAACTTCTTCTCATGAGGTGTCACATAGGATGCTTCCTTCATCGATGACAGAATTTTCTTTGTTGGGGTTCCATAAACAGATGGAAGAGATGCTGTGGTAGTTTCACCTAAAGGAGCAGTGTCTGACATATATACTACAAGCTGATGTGAATACACCTACAGGGTAACAGAAACTGTGGAAGCACACACAGGAGAAAGATGTACAGGAGTTGGGTAGCTTGATTCATTTTTGAGGGGTGGAATCACAATCAGCAAGTATTGGAGTTGATGCATGACTCGAACAGGAGGATAACCCCCATTCACCATGTTCTCAAAAGGATCTTCGATTGAAGAAACAGCACAATCGTCATATTTTGGGGTAGATTTTGCCAATGGAGACGCATCAAAGTCATCAGGTTTCACTTTTAGCATTGGCAGAAAGGACATTATGCAACCGTAATCCGTGAATCCGAAGGACAGTCTCCTGAAATGCATGGTGCTTCTTACTTGCCTGGACGGCCTGATGATTCATCTCCTTTCAAACAGCGTCTGCAAAAGACATGGATACTATGAATGTTATCTCCTTTGAACAGGCAATTACTACATGTACTTCTATTTTAAAATTATTAACCGATAATAAAAAAAAGGTAATTGCCTCCGTATTATCGCTTCTGCGTTAAAACTTTGGATAGTTTTCGTGTTTCTATTCACACAAACAAATGAAACATTAGTACTTGATTACACTCTGACCACTCATGCTCATCAGTTTGACATTGTGATAACCTCTGAATAACAAAATATATTAGAGTCAATTAAACTGACAAAATCCATCAACCAAATCATTCATCTATCCATCTTTACAAGCATACACAAATACTGTAAACACTCACATTTTTTTTATTTTTTAACAAACACTAAAGAGCTGCATGGATACACTACAACATTAAGGCATGAGCACATGCACACACCGTCACACACAAACACACACTGACACAAACAAACACACACGCGCGCAAGAACATTCACGCTGAAACAAACACATTTACCTGCCTGTGTTTTACAATTAGGAAAACAAAACACAAAAAGCTAGGAATCAGTTTGCAGATACAGGATTTAGACTGAATCAGAAGGTTAATCCCCTATATATTTAAAAAAGGAATCTGAATTTCAGCTTTTATGGTCTGTTCAAATGGGGAAAAACATAATACTTGAAGATACTCACTTGAATCTGTGTCCTGACTCGAGCAACAGCCAAATTGACTGTGCAGCAGATGTAAAAATGGCAGAGAGCTGTTCTCTGTTCCAGTGTTTTCAGAAAGTGGACCATCCTTTTGTCAGTTTAGGACACCCACCCCCCCCCCCACCCCACCCCAACCCCTTGCACCCACTTTACCACCAACCCCCCTCCCGGGCCCCAACCCCCTTATTACCACCCTCCTCCCTCAATATCAAGGGACTGCATCTTTTCCAATTCATTCTTCATTCACTCTTTATCACAGGAAAGTTAATTGTGTTTCAACCCTGTACATCCGGAGTCAGGAATTCGGATACTGACACTTGACAGGTGTCACTGACCTGTTTTAGTTCCCACAGTCTATCAAATTCCTTTTTCTGTCGACAGCAGACTCTACTACTGCTAGTTACACTATTCTGTGTGCTGGAGGAAATCCTACACCACACAGAAAGGGTCAAGACCAGATACCACTACTGCTAATGTGCGCTTATCTGGCTGCGCTGTGAACAGGAAAAATGACTGTGACACAGCAAGCAGAAGAGGTCAGGTGACGATGGCTGCATCTGGCTCGCAGTGAAACACTCCCCTTTCCCCACAGGCCTCAGTAGCAGAACAGACTAAACTGAACTTAGCACGTTCTGCTTCCAACCTGGATGGAGTTAGAGGGTTCTGCTTCCAAGATGAGCAGGAGAAATGCTTGGAGCCAGAACAAATTATGACTTATAAATACGCAATTATGCAAGATTTTCAAGAATCCTTTACAGAAAGTGAGAATCATGTTACCATAAGTCAAATAACTATAAAGTTGCAAAACAGGTTATTTTGAGGTAATTGGTTCTGGTTTTAGCCCATCGATGTAAGGTTGGACCATGTAAGGTTGGACCATGTTATATTGGACCATGTAAGATTGTACCGTGTAAGGTTGGACCATGTAAGGTTGGACCATGCAAGGTTGGACCATGTAAGATTGGACCATGTAAGATTGGACCATGTAAGGTTGGACCATGTAAGATTGGACCATGTAAGATTGGACCATGTAAGATTGGACCATGTAAGGTTGGACCATGTAAGATTGGACCATGTAAGATTGGACCATGTAAGGTCGGACCATGTAAGGTTTGACCATGTAAGATTGGACCATGTAAGATTGGACCATGCGTGACCCAACATGTTTTAAAATCGTCATCACGAGTTTTCGTCACACTCAACAATGGGACATTGCTTAAAGCCTGATAACAAACATCATTATGTTTCTTGGCTCGCTCACTTTTTCTGTTCACTCATCCAAAAGACTTTGCCATTTTTTTTTTACAAAATCATCAGGCTCAAACAGGCGATGGAAAAGTCCCACGCTTTGAAGTAAGTTACTTCAAAGTGTGGGAAGATACCCCCACACTTTGAATTAAAAACTGAGTTTACTTCAAAGTGTGGGAAGATCCCCCCACACTTTGAAGTAAAAAATGGGTTTACTTCAAAGTGTGGGGCACATCCCCACACTTTGAAGTAATTTACTTCAAAGTGTGGGATTACTTCAAAGTGTGGTGCAACAGTCGTGCCGCGTCTGCTATCCAGTTCGCGGTAGGATTAGAAAATATATATATATACCAAACCGATGTCAAAATATTAATACGAGCTGATTTGGTGAAATAAAGCACATTTCTACTTGCGAAACCCATCGAACAGCCATTAGGCTAAGCGAGAGAGTTCTCGTGATTGTTTTAATTAAAAAACTCATTCATAAAAACTAGAGACTAGGTTTCTGGTCAAAACGAATGATTAATCTGCTGTATCATTCGCTTGTCGGAAAGACAATCGGCCTACGCGCTTCTCTCAAATATGACCTTCTCTTGTCTACTGTCTCGGAAGATTTATTCTACTCCCAAATAGCACTTCTTTGCACCTCTTATGACTCCTTCGTCCTCTAGAATCCCGTATCCACACCAAATACGAGCTGATTTGGTGAAATAAAGCACATTTCTACTTGCAAAACCCATCGAACAGCCATTTCCGGTGCTCGATCGCGGACATTTTCAGCTTTGAAGGCTATTTACGGGCAAATATCAATCGCTCCCTGACTTTTTATGCATCGAGAAACAAATTTAGTCATCGCTGAATCAGTAGCTTACCTTAAATCCCGACATAAATCAAACAATACCTAGAAAACAGACAAAACTTGCCTTCACACGTGTCATGAGCGGCCTTCGGCTTCTGTTCGGCCGTTGACCGGTTATCCCCCGTGAAGGGTGTAATATTTCCTGTTCTGTCACGGTTCACTTTTGTTAAAACTGATGGTTTCCATTTTTGCCCGAGATATGTGGTAGAAGGGAGGGAAGCCAGGTTAGGAAAACAAAACAAGGTTAAGAGTTATAGAACTTAGTGTCAGAAGTGAGACGGTCACGTGAGTGTGACGGACAGGACGGCAGTTGTAACCTGGACTCACAGCGCGAGGACATGAAGTGTCGGTCTCAGGTGGTTCTCGATTGAACTCCTGACAGGACGGAAAGTGTGAAGGCTTGTTTGAATTCCGTTTCCCTAGAACAGTGTGGTGTGGTGTCTTCAAGGAAGGAAGCCCTTGTTCAAATGGCTTCTGTCAAGATGATGTTTTGCTCAGAGATTCATCCTATCACGGGATATTATGGTGAGCGAAAATGTTGAGTCTGCAGTGTGAGCGTGTTATGCTGAATATTATGTAACTAGCAAGACCCTTAGTATGCTGGAAAGAATGTGTGAATATGTGCTTTATTTTCTGAGTTTCAGTTTGGATTATGTTCGATTGTAGTAGGTATCATTTGGGATAGGAGGTTGGTAACATTTTCTAATTGCCTATGCGCTTGTAGATAGTTTGGCCATGCATGTTTCGTTTTTCAAAATGGCGGACCTCATGGTCCCACATGGTAAATAACTTTGAAGCTACCTGATGTAAAAATGATTTAGGAGATTCCTAAAATGAAAATGGATACATGTTGTTATAAGGCCAAAAAAAAAAAATTGTCTGTTTAGGGTAACATGACCAAAAAAAGTAGGGTCGGTAGGTAGGTACATTTTTTTTTGGTTTTTTTTGGTTTTTTTTTTTTGGTGTGTAAATGCTATGTTGGCTGAACATTCACTTCTTATATTTGATGAATACATGTTTCAAAACTAACGTATAAATAAAACAGAGAGAAAGGGAGAGAAAGAAACGCCAAATGTCTCTTTTTAGCATTTTTACCTCTTTTTTTTTTCTTTTTTTTTTGAAATCAAAAAAAGTTTTTGGGTCGGCGCCAAATCGATAGGGTCGGTCGGGTTACCCTAAACAGACAATTTTTTTTTTTTTGCCTAATGTAAAGCAGGAGGGCTTGGCTTTTGAATGAGGGTGTGAAGATGAATTTGCGGACAATGAGTAACTATTTCTGGGGAAATTGGGTTATGTCCATTGAAGAAAGTGAGCGGAGAGTTGTGTCCCTTGAATTCAACATGGCGGAAGCATGTTGTTTTAATTTTCATAACCTGTTGTGAACATTCTTTGGAAGTGCGAAAGGTTGTCATTTGAGATAATTTTGTTATGAATTTGTAGAACATGTTTGACCTTGACCTTGTGTGTCTATAATTGGACAGGAAGTTAGAGAGCTCATAAGTTGTCATGTGTTAAAAGCAATTTTGACTCTGTGAATACTTTTGCAAAAGAAACATAACAACTTTGAAGAAAGTTAACTTGTAAATATTTTCGAAGAAGAAACTTCATGTTCTGATTGTGAATCGGAACGTATTCATATTTGTGAAATTTTAGGTTCAAATTTAGCAGCATAATTGAATTGTTGTTTGAACTTGGAGATAAACACACAAGGTTTGGTGACTATGGTTTTAGGTTTTATGATCGGATTACTTAGACCAAATTTTGTTTAACAGATCCTGCTGTGAATCCAGCCTGGATGTCAAGCCTGGTGATGCTGTTCCGGAGATGGAACCGGTCATTGAGCGGGGCGCTCAGCTTTGTTTGCGTTGTTGTCTGGTCCTGATCTAACTCCGATCAGGCACTCAACTTCATCTACGAACAATCTTGTGTATGAACTGACGCTGATCACGCTCTCGACACATTGTTTTGTCGTCGAATGACATACTGTGTTTCTGGAACTGACATTAATCCTGGCATGCTTGCCTGGTAAATGGACTTCGTGAATCTGGATTCTTACTCTAGTCAGTGTTTTCTTAGTGTTTGTTAGTGTTGATTTATTCCGGCATTTTTGTGTTTGTTGTATCATTGTATAAATGTTGTAGTCGTTATTTCTTTGAGTTAATTCTCTTTTAGTTTGAGTATGTGAAAGTGAGATTGTTGTTGTTGTGATTTTGCAGACTTTATTAGTTGACTAAATTGATTTTTTCTGCAAATAGTTTTTCTGGTTCAGTATAGGGCATAACAGCGAGTGATTGAATGTGAGTATCTGATTTTGGTTCTAGTTTATTCATCTTCCACGCATCAGTGCGTGCCATGTTCGTTTTGTGTGTCAGTGTGTGTGTGTGTGTGTGTGTGTGTGTGTGTGTGTGTGTGTGTGTCTGTCACGATCTGGTGACATAGACCAAGAAAGTGTCACTAGGTGGGGTGCCTTCTCTTGGTCAATTGCGACAGAAAGCGCCTGTGCGTGAGTCGGGGCTATACGGCAGAGTTTTGCTGACAGCGCAGAGCACGGATGTTTTGTGGCGCACGGATTTTTCGGGGGTGATTCTGCTGGCGAGGCAGAATTGTGGATAGCTGAACTTGATATGTGACAAGGTTAGTCACGTGTTATTGTCAAGGTTGTCTGTCTGAGACACGATAACTGGACACTTTACACTCAGCGGCAAGAGGAGAAGGATCGGTGTTTTTTTTCGTCCATAGAGTTTGATGGTTTTCATCACGTCTAGATATTTTCTTCTATCTACGTGCCGTTTCTGCTAGCACAGATAGGGCTCTATTGGAACTTCAACGAAATACCACCTGCTCACAGTTACATGTTTGCTGAGGACGAGTCGTCAATTTCTCTTCGCCGTGTGGGGAACACTCTGTTTCACCGCATAAAGTAGTCGGCAAGAGGTTGGATGTTGTGTCACTGTTGACGAACAGAGGCCATTCCAGGGAGGAAGCGGGTTTTGCTTCCATGAGAGTGCTACATTCATAGGCTGTTTGAGGTAATAAATCATTATTTAACGCTGTTGACGAGTCTGTGTTTGTGGAATGAAACACTCTGTTGTTCTTTCCAGGTTAGCGCATAATTTGCTCTCTGTGACGCTAACATACTAATCTGTATATGTTTTTTGCAGATAGGGAGAGAAGGACGAAAAATGGCTGTTTTGTTGTTGTGGGAAGTCCGTTTGTGCAGGCCAACGTGCTCGATGAGATATGTAAAGATGACATGTTTAAAGGTGGAGGGTGAGGGCCGGGTAGCTGACATGTTTAGTGCACCGATGCTTTCTGTTTGCAGCCTTCCTAACTTCTGTACGGCTGCCTTTTGCGGGACACTGCTAGCTGCAGACGCGGTAACCGGGACCGGACATAACCAGCAAACCGGCTAACCAGCGAACCGGCTAACCAGCTAACCAGCGGACCGGCTAACCAGCTAACCAGCGACTGGGTGCGGCGCCTGATGCCTCCACAGTTCCCTGCTTCGTCACCACGCTAACCAGCACTTCATTCGACGGAGCAGTTGTGGAGGCTAAAAAGACTAATTACAGACCGTCCACCCAGTGGCCAAAGAAAGCTAAGTGCACCATGTCTTATGCACCCCGTTGACCACCGTTGTCATTTATGCTATCTGTGATTATATTCGAGTAGTGACAACGTGGGGTGTGAGACACCTGCATTAATTAGCACTTTTGGAGCAGAACAGTCGTATTTTCTTATCTTTACACGGGATCAGCGTGTTACTATAATTTTCTATATTCTAACTGGCATTTTGTCAGTGACCATTGGTTTTTACGTTTTGTGAACGTAAAAGAACATATTTTGAGTGAAGTCTCGAGGGAGGTGGCGAGTTTTTACATAAACAGGCGTCTGAAACTTATACTTTTGTTGTCTCTATTTAATTGTATGACTGCGAGAGTGGATCGTGGTGTGGTTAGTTAGTTAGTAGTAACTAACCGTTTCATAAACACCTTAAGTGATATATTGAAACGTGACAGTGTGTGTTGATGATAATTAGTGTTAACGTCCTCTTAGAACCATTTGGCCTATCTTGGTACAGGTAGAGTTAATATGCTTTATGTGGGGACAAGACACTGGACAAACATGCAAACAGAGAACACATATGATCGTGTTATATATCTGGAAGTCTGTTGTTGCGATATTTCAAAATGGGGATGGAAGTAATGAGTGTCAATTTGTGTACGCGGAATATGGTTGGACTGGAGCGGTTTTGTAGGCTTATTTGCTTTTTATGTATGTAGAATATGTTTATATTTATGGCTGAATAAGTATAAAAAAAAATATTTTAAAAAATAAAAAAAATAAAAAATGTGTGTGTGTCAGTTTGTGTGTGTGTGTATGTGTCTGTGTGTGTGTCAGTGTGTCTGTGTGTATTTGTGTGTCTGTGTATGTGTGTGTGTATCAGTGTGTGTGTGTGTGTGTGTGTTTGTGTGTGTGTGATGTGCCTTCAAATACAAAGAACCTTGTCATTTAAATTCTCCTTTTGAGTGTTATCTCCTGGTCATGCCCTAATTAACACATGTGCATTCGTGAGATCAGGGTATACTTTTTCGGTTTTTTCCCGCCTTATACTTCGTTTATGTGCAAGATATGCTGTCTTTCTCTGAAAAGCACTAGGAAGTCTATTCACTTCTCAAGCCGATAAGAATCTGAACGGTGTGACTTCCACCGACAAGGAGTAGCAAGCGGTGGTAGAATCCAGTCGTTGCTAAACAGACTGGTGACTCGGACAACATCATATATTTGCAATTGCTATTTGTCCGTATTGTAAGCGAATAAATACACTGTCACATATGCATGGACACACAGGCACACGTACACGGAATCGCGCACACACACACACACACACACACCAAACAGCATTAGGTTATACATTACAATCAGTCATATGTTTTATTCTAATTTGTATCACAAGGAAATACTTCTTTTGTTTGACTCATATTATGCTGCCTTGGATCCGCGTAACTTTATACACACAGGAATTGTTGTCTAAAAAAGTATGTTGTGTTTTGAATTGTTTGTTTGTGTGCGTTTGTTGGAGCAGTCGTTCACACGAGAATCGCAAGGATATCCGTAGTGTTCGAACAGTTAATCGTTCATGAAGTTTTCTTTTCAAATTTAATCTCCTTTCTTCTAATGCTTGCTGAAGGAGAACAGCGCACATGCTTTACAATTTGGCTCCTGTTTACCCAATGTGGGATGATACTTTTGTTTTTTAAGGATTTAATTTAAAACACACAATTATAATTATGTATTCCCCATTTGTGTTTCTGACGTATGTTCCAAATGCTGAACATCAGCTTTAAGCAGGCAAGTTAAACATAAGAAAGTCAAGCAAGCAATATCATACTGACTTTTATGGCGAAAGGTTAATATAAGTATAATCATAGGAAACTGAGTAACAGTACCTGCTATTCAGACTTGGTCGTGTGACAGACGTTTTCTTCCACACGAGATTACGTTGATTGTCTAACGAAGCCGTCAGGCTGAGTTAGACATCAGCTAATCGAGTGTGGAAGAAAACTCTGTCACACGACCAAGTCGGAATAGCATTTATGTCTCACAGCTTCAACAGAGGAGAGAACAAACACGTTTTGCGTACTCACGCTTGACAGACCTAAACCAAAGGCTCGGTAATACATGAAAATCGACCCTCGGGAAAATATGAAAGATAATCAGAACTCGGAGTGTGTAACCTATATATCTTGCACACGTTTGCTTTAGTAGTGGCAAAGAAGAAAAGCGTGTGACATAACAGGTTCACACACGCCCAACAATGTATTGATATAAATGTAAGCTGAGTCACATACACCCAGGTACATGCTTATCTCAGATATCAGGAAAAGTGGCTCATGACTCTCTTTTAAGATTATTAACATTACAATGATCACTGAACACATAAGCATGAATATAATTGACGAACATAACAATCTTGACATGATAACTGAAAACCTCAACATAAATATGAATAGAATTACTGAACATGATAATGTTAAAATGACCACTGAATACATTAACTTTGATAGAACTACATAGAAGCATTAAAATGGTCTATGAACGCAATAACATAATTATAATTACTGAACATAGAAATGTTAAAATGATCACTGAACAAATCAACATTGATAGAATTACTGAGCATAATTATAAATGTTAAAATGATCACTGAACAAATCAATATTGATAGAATCAACGAGCATAGTAATGTTGAAATGAGCATTGAACACATCAACCTTGAAACGTTAACTGAACAACATCAACATTACAACAATCACAGAACCCATTGGCATTAAATCAATCACTGAACACATCAACATTAAAACAATCACTGCACACAGCAACAATGGTCACTGAACACATCCAGTGATAAAGGAAATACCAGTAAATGTTCTGAATCAGTCTCTCAAAGTCTCGTATACGTATCGGGATCTTTCGAGCAGAATTGTCCACATGGCACAATGTTGTTGTATAGAGTATTAAGGTGTGTAAACAAGGACTATTACCACGCTGGATTATGTTTGATAATTGTCTTATTTTCGATGGACTACTTTTGTGTTGTTGTTTTAAACATTTCAAATCACTACTGTTGTGTTCTTGTGGTTTTTGTTTGTTTGTCCTAGTGCTTTCTCCCAACAATTCATACAAAGAGTCAGTCCATTTCAAGATCAATGTACTTGTTTTAAAATTATTTCAAGTCGTCCAGACGTGAGTATCTTGAAAGTACGACTCTTTGCTAGTCGACGGCTTGTTAGGTCAGTTCTGTGTTTTGTTCACCTGCGAGTACACATGTCTTGAGCCATACTCCGTCTCGCCTTCAGCAGAAATCGTTGTCTCGAGGCCTTCGTCATTTTTCGGCCCTGACCTGGCTTTGTCCACCACAGCGTGCTCGTCGTTCTGAGATTCGGGGTTTTCTTGAGGACTGGCCTTGCATGGTTTGTTGACAACAGCATAGACATCGGCGCCCTTTGGTGCAATTTGTGTGACCATTGTAAGGGACGGTTTGTTCTTGTCTGGTTTGTTGACCGCTGCATACACATCGGCGCCTTTAGGTGCAGCTTGTGTGGCTATGGCAACGGGAGGTTGTGCTCCGTTTTCATCCGGGCTAGAATACAAATCAGATTCCAGGATTTGGTTGTGTTGCTGTGCGCCGCTTGGAGTGGCTTGCGGGGCTGACGATCCCACTGTTAAATATCCGAAGGCAGTTTCTGATTCCTCGTTGACTGTGCTGGGTTCAGTTGTGTCGCGAGTATTGTAAGCGTTATGACCGGATAGAAGATGCGATGTCCCGGCGTATGGTCTGGCATCGGAACTCTCGTACAGATCGTTGATGTGTTCTTCAAAATCTGTTAAGAAAAGAAATGTCATACAAGTGTTCAAGTCTTCCGTTTACGATAATGTGGGCAGTTCAGAATGTCCTAAACAAATTAGCGTTCTGTTTTAGAAAGCAAAACTAAGAACAGAGTTTGTGGAATAAGCAAGCTTATCAAGTATAACTTTGCAGTTCAGAGAGGAAAGTGTTTTTCGGAATGTAGAGAATTGTTAGCACGGAAAATAGTAGAACATAGTGCAAAGCAAGGATCCTGTTAACAATGAAACATTAAATTGCAATAAGGCCATCACAAACAGGCATAACTACTTCTTTAACAAAAATGGACACACGCAAGCGTAACTATGATATAACTCCGCATTACACTGAACTGTACGGAAGGTAGAACTCCATCTCAGAAGCTGTGGAACGATTACCCGTAATGGCTGCGGCAGAGACTGCCACTCTCGCATAGGGCTGCACATGCAGCCAAAGCAGGCGATGTTCCAGCGCCAACTGACTTTTCCAGGCGCAGATCCATGGCCCCACGGGACCGACAGATGCCGACGACAATACATATACAAGTCAACAGTTCAGAGAGGAAAGTGCGTATCTAAATGTAGATAATGTTTCAACGAAAAATAGAAGTATGTACATGGTGAAAATCAAAGATCCTCTTAACCATGAGAAATTAAACTGCAGTAAGACGACCACAAACAGGCGTAACTAAGCAGCTTATTTACGAATAAAACAACAAGCTTCTCCAAGTTTCAGAAGAAATGAAAATCAAAACTGCTGTAATTACCATCATCCGCCGTGTCAACTTTCCTCTGCTCCGTTGGTGATTCTGAAACAGGTAAAGGGAAGGCAGGCTAAACTATCAATACGTTATAAAGAAGAACTGTCCTGAACAACACATATGTGATTAACATATAAGTGATGAAAGAGAAAGAGATAGACAGATAGAATCCGAATCTCAACCTCTTTCTGGTCAGGCATAGTGTGTGTGTGTGTGTGTGTGTGTGTGTGTGTGTGTGTGTGTGTGTGTGTGTGTGTGTGTGTGTGCGTGCGTCCGTGCGTGCGTGCGTGCGTGAATGTGTGTGTGAATGTATGTGTGTATGTGTGGGTGTGTGTGTGTGTGTGTGTGCGTGCGTGTTTATGTGTGTGTGTGTGTGTGTGTGTGTGTGTGTGTGTGTGTGTGTGTGTGTGTGTGTGTGTGTGTGTGTGTTTGGGGGCGAATATAAAAAAGAAAAAGTCGTGACGAATTCAAGCACTTTACATCTTCTTGAAATGTTTGATAATTATGTTTCTTTAATTTTGGTTATTTCTAATTTAAAAAGCAATTTTGTCTGCAGACCCTTAGCAAACATGTTTTGTTTGATCACATAACCAAAGGGAAGTAATTGCTCTCTAAATGCATAGGACATGTGTTATGGAGTAACGAGAGTTATACGGATCCAATCTCCTGGCACCTGAGAGAATACCAAGTATTGACATGAATTACACATTGTCATATGCATTTAGAGCGCTTACTTCCCTTTGGTTATTTGATATCTGAATAGCGCTCTGCCTCATTTCCTTTGAAATATTTTTAAACAAAATCATGTTCCGTATACGCACGTCTTTGTTTCCGATCACCCACGAAGTTGACTATGATTTGTTTTTGTTTTGTTTTTTTGCGAAACTTCTGAATCACACTAACGGTCAAGCGACACACACACTAACCACCCAGCTATCATTCCATTCCCTGGACACTAACCCGAGTCGCCATCATTACCACTACCACATCAAAACCCAAGATCTTCACGGCACCATTTTTTCAACATATGGGGAACTCACCTCCTCTACGCTTTTTCACGACGACGACAACGACGACAACGATGATGATGATGACGACAAGCCCTCCTCCAGCTCCTCCGGCGATGATGGCGATGGGTAACCCTGTATCTGTTCTGTCGTCGTTGTTATTATCTCCGACGCTCTTGTCTTCACCTTCGGTATTAGCATCATGCGTTGTTGTGGTGATGGTCTTGGTGAACACTATAGTGGTAGATGAGGTAATTTTGACAGCTGTTAAACCGTCAATACAAAAAATAAAAGAACACGTGGAGGCATGAACTGAGATAGTAGGCGGACGGTAAATGTACACTAGAAGGATGGCCCTGCCACCCAAAAAAGCACACCACAAAACACATACACATTGATTTACGTTAGCACGCTTGTATTTGCCATCACCAACCCATCCACTATGGAACGCCGAATGGGCCATGTCCCCGCGGAATTCCGGCCGGAATTCCGCGCGGACTTTCGAGCTATTCTCGTCGTTGATTGGTCAGAAATTCCGACCGAACTTTTAATGTCCTCTCGGAATTCCGCTCGGACTTTCGAGCTATACTCGTGTTTGATTGGTTAAAATGTCCTCGCGCAATTCCGCCCGGACTTTTCTCGGGAACGTTCGTATGGGTTCGGCACTTTCCGCCCGGACTTTTAGATCGAGAAATTTAAAAAAGTTGGAACGGAAGAGAATCGGATCGAAGAACCAATAGATTGGTTAAAATGTCCTCGCGCAATTCCGCCCGGACTTTTATCGCAAACGGTCGGCATTCGTTTTGCACGGAATTTTAGAAAGAGACATCAAAACAGTGGGATTGGAAGAGAGTCGGATCAAAGAACCAACATTAATGGCGCGCGCGCGCGTGTG
>NC_090252.1:39222923-39226427 GCF_037325665.1 Littorina saxatilis
ATGTAGTTATATAGCAAAGGGAATGCCTGTAATTCACACAGAGCAATCACTTGGTCTTAAACGTGCACAAGACAAAAACTTTCATACTGGGGGAGCGAGCCAGTCTGAAGAGTACTCGGGTCCAGCGCGAGCGTTTTTTATTTGACCAAGACAGATTATTATCAATGGTTATTCCCAAGACTTTATAGTTATAAACTTCTGTTACATCTTGATTTTGTAGTTTAGGAAATGTTGATGATAGATTTTGTCGTTTTTGTCTAGTGGTTAGAAGCATGCACTTAGTTTTATTTGGGTTCAGTGACATATGGTTTAGTTCTGACCATTACATCAATCGATCAATGTTTTCTTGGAGGACTCTTGCTAGCTCACTTAGATCTTTGTGACAAGAATGAATTGTAGTATCATCTGCAAATAGTTCACACATCCATTTAACAAATAACAAATAATTTAACAAATAAGAGACAGAGAGAGAGAACGAGAGAGAGAGAGTCAGAGAGAGAAAGAAAGAGAGAGAGAGACAGAGGGACATACAGATAGATAGCGTGCGTGTGTGTGTGTACTCGTATGTGTGTGTGTGTGTGTGTGTGTGTGTGTGTGTGTGTGTGTGTGTGTGTGTGTGTGTGTGTGTGTGTACGTTCGCGTGGTTTGAGTGTGTGTAACTGTGTGTGTGTGTGTGTGTGTGTGTGTGTTTGCGCGCGTGCGTGTGTGAGTGTGTGTGTGTGTGTGTCTGAGTGTGTGTGTGCGTGCGTGCGTGTGTGTGTGTGTGTGTGTGTGTGTGTGTGTGTGCGCGTGCGTGTTACCCCATTTTGTGTAGGCACAGTCCATTCACAGCTGCAGTTTCCATCAGAAATAATTGTGAGTGTAGATGCATTTTGTTGTGTGCTCCACTAACTCAGGAGATGTAGTCAACTTGGTATGTTGTGGCTTGTAGCCACCCGCTTCGGTCGGGTTGGCGTAGAGGAGGAGGGAAGATCGAGAGACACAGAAATAAAGTTTGCCATGCCAGTATTCTGCTGTTGTCACAATGTCATCTGTTGTGGACGAAATGGAGAGAAAGACGGGTATGTCTTTGTACGTGTGTCCGTGAGTGAAAGTCCAGAGAGAGTCCGTATAACACATACAACAAACAAAAAACATCTTGTTTATCGAACCTTCTACACATATAGCAGGTGTGCATTCGAATTCTTACGAAATGATTAATGACAGCGCAATTATAAGTATCATTTACACCTAAACACTGGGGTATATTTGCCAGCAGTATGATCACAACAGTTGGTTTTTTTGCACCGCTTTTGTCTGCCAATGTGACTGACGTTGTGTGCCTTACAAAGCAGTTGCTGTCACACATCACTGAGAATATCTGCAAAACAGTAATCATCAACATGTGTTGCTTCCTTGTTACACTGCCTTCAACTTGTCACCAATTACTATATTTGGATATGATTGGAACAGTGTTTACATTTTTTTCTCAGAATATACGCAAAAGCATTATTGGTTTCCATTTGCTTTCTTGTTTATGTTTCGCTCTTTCTTTTTTTAATGCAACATCCCCCCCCCCCTCCATTAGGTGTCATCGAACTATCCCTGCTTTCATAAAAGAAAAAAAATTGTACATATATCCAGATGACTTTAGCTATCAAACTAGACCGTGCACACAAATGAAATTAACGTTTGCACCTATTATAAAGTATTCATTCTTGTTTCATTTAATTAAAAGTTTAAGTGCCATTTGAGACACTTTACTTGGCTATCTGTCCCCCTTTTGGAATCAAGTATTTATTATACAAGGGCAATTCGTAAACGCCACTAAAATAAGGGTACCCCAACTTGACCTGACAAATATGTCGATCAAAAGATAAACACACATTATTTAGAAAAGACACACATTTGCAGCTTTTAGATAAGGGGGGCGGGGGGAATCAAATCACTCATCTATTCAGAACAGGTCGTTTTCTTTAGTGATCTTCAGAGTATGACTGTTTTGTGTGTTACGTCGTTCCTACTGATGCAGGTGTCGATCGCATGAGCGGTCGAAAACGGGAGCTTTTGCGTCAATTTTCAGGCGTACCCTGACAAAAAGTGCCGTATTCCAACCATGACCTCGTGGATTCCTTCGACATTTTCAGAATCTAATGCCTACACACGAGGCGTACTTCAGTTTAAGTCGGATTGTTAGAGGATTATTTTTTATCATGTTGCGCAATGTTTCGGTTAGAGTGTTGAAACCCGTCTTAGGATTGTTGACTTACATCACACAAAATCATGATTTCACATGCTTACAAACACTTGATTAATACAAGTAGTGACTTAGTTTTATTTGAGTATTATCACTGGTGCTTTGCTTGAAGGTCCAAGTTTGATATGGTTTCTCTCATGTTACATATAAATATATGAATTTCATGAGTGTGTATTTTTGCAAGATTTATTTTCTTACTGAGTGTGAATAAACAAACAAAGAGGAAAAACTGACCTTCGATTATTTCCTAGCTGTCCGTGAAACAAATGTAAATTACGTAATCCACTTTCTACCAGAGTTGCATAGCAGTTAGCCTTTAAGTTTGAAAGGTCGGTTGAGAGCTTTTCAAGTTACAACTAAAACGAGGAAGTTTAAACTGATTTCATTGTTGGTGGTCGAAGTCTTGATAACTCACGTTTCAAGGCTTATTATTCAAATCTAAATTGAACAGGGCCATGTCCTAATATGGTGTAGTGTGCATTTGACATATCTCCATTAATTTTCATTTAGAGGTGAACAGATTGTCTGCTTCATTGTCTATATGACAGAAGAAAACTTATCAAATATTTTGTAAACTTGTGAAACGAGATAAAGAGAGAGAGAGAGAGAGAGAGAGAGAGAGAGAGAGAGAGAGAGAGAGAGAGAGAGAGAGAGAGAGAGAGAGAGAGAGAGAGAGAGAGAGAGACAGACAGAGACAGACAGACAGAGAAAGACAGAGAGAGAGAGACACAGAGAGAGAGAGAGAGCGAGAGAGACACACACACACCCACACACGGAGAGAGACAGAGAGAGAGATACATAATTATACATAAACAGAGACAGACAGAAAGAGGCACATACTAACGGAGAGACACACGCAGGCAGACATAGAGAGAAAGACAGACAGACAGAGACAGAGACAGGCAGTCAGATACTAAGAGAGAGAGAGAGAGAGAGAGAGAGAGAGAGAGAGAGAGAGAGAGAGAGAGCTAGAGAGAGAGAGACACACACACACACACACACACACACACACACACACGGAGAGAAACAGAGAGAGAGATACATAATTATACATAAACAGAGACAGACAGAAAGAGGCACATATTAACGGAGAGACAAACGTAGGCAGACATAGAGAGAAAGACAGACAGACAGAGACAGAGACAGGCAGCCAGATACTAAGAGAGAGAGAGAGAGAGAGAGAGAGAGAGAGAGAGAGAGAGAGAGAGAGAGAGAGAGAGAGGATAGAGAGAGAGAGAACGAGAGAGAGGGGGGAGAGAGGAGAGAGA
>NC_090252.1:39226627-39254127 GCF_037325665.1 Littorina saxatilis
CACATGTCCCTTAACCCCCAAAAAACAAAAAGCATGATAATAACAACTAGGCAAAAACGCCAGAACATAACCTCAATATTTCACGATCTAATGATTAATGATAAACTTGTTGAAAAAGTCGACCATCATAAAGTTTTGGGAGTGACCATTGATAACAACCTGTCTTGGTCACACCACATCGAACAACTGTCTAAACAAGTGTCCAAGAAGGTTTATCTATTATCTAGAATCAAGCACTTTCTGAATTTGGAAGCCAGGAAATTATTCTTTAATGCTCATATTCAGTCTGTTATTGATTACGCGTCTACCTTGTGGGACTCGGCAAGTGAAAATTCATTCAAACCACTAATTAGATTACATAAACGAGCGCTTAAAGTAGTCTTATTAAAGAAAACAACCCTATCTGAGTTAGACTACATGAACTTAGGCATTCTTCCTCTGAAGGCAAGGCTAAGTTATAATAAAGGTACCCTTATGCATACAATTATTCATGGATGTGTACCTCAAACCATATTTTCCAAATTCACGTTAAAAACTTCACGCCAATTGATGAGACTGAACATGCCTCTGCCTAGGATTGACCTATTCAAATCTAGTTTAGTCTATTCAGGTAGCAGTCTCTGGAACACTCTTCCGACAATCCTACGGCAAACTAGCAGCACAAACGTTTTTAAGACCAGATATACGTCTTATCTCATGAAGTCTAAATAAACATCTGTTGTCGCTAGAATGGTTGTTAAAACCAACAACCGGTGCTTTTTAACAATGTATTATTATTTTTATATACACTGATTTTTTCGAATGCAGTGTATGTCAATGGGCATGGCATTCAGTACAGCTTTGTTGCGTCAGTGCAATCTACTCTATAATTCTTAACTCATGTCAAATGAACTTACATTTTTCATTTAAGCAATGTATTGTATGTAAATTGATGATATGTTCTTACTTTCATTTTATGTGAATCCTGTAGCAGTAGTTTTCTTTACTTGCTTATTCTTTAGCAATTTTAGACTAGTCCCTCTTTAGGGCGAGGGCCAGATGTAAAAAAGCAGATCACTGCTTACTCTATTACCCTCGTTAAATAAAGAATTGTTCTTGTTCTTGTTCTCTCTCTCTCTCTCTCTCTCTCTCTCTCTCTCTCTCTCTCTCTCTCTCTCTCTCTCTCTTTCTCTGGCTCTGTGTTGTGTCGATGTACGTGCGCTGCCTTGGCTTTTTTGGCTAGAAAAGGGGAGTGGGCGTTTACATACCAGCGCAACTCTCGCAATTTTAAATGGGGGGAGGGGGGGGGGGAGAAGGTGCATGTTTCCCAGTATGTTGTTTATGTTTGTTCATACCGTCGTGAGTGTTTCGTTTATTTATTTTTGAATCGACTGTCTTACAGATCTTACGACTACTACAACTTCAACAATGAAAACACCCACGCCATTTCCACCACAACGCAGAGTGCTATTACCGACATTTCCGCGACAACGCAGAATGTTAATACCGACATGTCCACGACAACGCAGAGCGCTAATACCGAAGGCCAAGACAAGAGCGACACAGATAATGACAACGACGATGTAGGTTTACCCATCCCCATCATCGCCGGGGTAGCAGTGGGAGGACTTGTTGTCGTCATTATCATCGTTGTCATCGTTGTAGTCGTCGTGAAAAAGAGTAGAGGTGAGTTCCCTTTGTCCATGAATTTGGGGGCGAAGTTCGGGGCTTTTTGGTGGTGGTGATAATGGTGGTGTTATCATAAAATGTGTGGAAGCTTGTTGTCAGATCAGCTTTTTGTGTCGGTCCCATTCGAGGAGAGAATGTTGTCTTCTGTTTCATCGTTATCGACCGAGGCCGGAGTACCGACACAAAACCTGATCTGACAACAAGCCACCAAACATAGTTTTTGTCATCATTTTGGTAGAGTAAACGTACATAATCAATCATTGATAGGTAGCCATTCTTTGTATTGCTGCGTTGCCAAAAATAACGATCAATAGCCTCTAGTGAGGGAATACCTGAACATCAACCCGCGGAAAAATATGCCAGCTATCCAGGACGAGGTGTGTAACCTTATTATCCTTTGACCACGAATTTTTCATTAAAAACACTTTTCAACACAAACCTTTTCTTATGCCTGTTTTCCTCTCGCCGAGACCGTCCGCATAACAATATTTATGCGCGAAGCTAGTTCTCTACCCCGCATGAATTACTGAATTTGAACAAAACAAATTAATAAAATAAAATGCCTATATTTTCATTTACAGTTTTCTCTTGTCAAAAAAAACTTAGTTAGATAATGATTTTGTTGCTGAAATTGATCCACGATTAGTTTCTTCGAGGGTTACTCGCATTGAACCCCGCACAGTGACCTTTGACTCGAGGCTGCTTGTCGGAGACGCTTTCAGATTGAATGTTAATTAACGGTTACTTGTAATTGTAGTGCTTAAACGGCACAATTTGGATAGTTAACAAATGCCGAAACTTGTCAGCTGTACTTAAACTACCGAGATTGTCTTAGAATGACTTGAACTGAGCCGAAAGTGTGACTGTAAACGTACGCGAGGTGCTTCGACAAAGAAAGTTTTCCCCCAGTGAATTTTGTTTTAATTTTTTTTTTTAAATATTCTGTTTTTAAGTTTTATTTTGTTATTGCTTGTAAAAACATATAATGTTACATTATTATACTAGTTGAGCAAGTGAACATTTATCGTTTGAATGGCATTTCGTCACTTAAATTTACAAAATAATGACGGTGTTTCTAATAAATATTTTGTAGAAAGGCGACTAATCGTGTTTGCAGATGAACGTATATTATTCTTGTAACCAAACTGAGAAAATGCTGCGGCAACCAAGAATTATGCTCCAGTAACCATGGAATACGCAGCATATTCACCTCCTCAGCTAACAGAGACACAGAGGCAGGTCATGGGATACTTGTTCGTAGAGTCTTGCAGCACCAAAATACACGTCTGCACGCTTTCTTTTCTTTTTATATTCAGTTGCTTCGCAAAAACAAAATGTCACTGCTTTTCTCAACTTGTCAAGTCAGTCAAAACGACCGCAGAACACAGAACTGGGAAATGACTCTGATTGGAATACTAAAATATCTGGGATGACGACAGCTGAAATGACGTCATGTAGTCATCCCTGTCTGGAGATATAAGCGTCGCACAGAACCGGCGCCCTTCCATTATTGAACATTTTTTTTAAATGGAAGTACATGGCCACAATAAGCGTCAGAAGTTCAAGCGACCACGTCATAGTTGTATGTGACGTCAAACGTACATTTTGTGTCCCGTCTAAAATGCACAGATAATGGAAGGGCGCTGGTTCTGAGCGACGCTTAGTTCTCGAGATAGGTGTGACCACATGACGTCATTTATACTTTCGTCATCGAAGATCTTTCGTATTTCAATCAGTGTCATTTCCCAGTTCTGTGTTCTGCGGACATTTTATTTTTGCGAAGCAACTGAATATGACAAGAAAAGAAAGCGTGCAGAAGTATGTTTGGGTCCTGCCAGACTTTATAACCAACGATTTCTCCCTTGGAAGAAAATGAAGATGTCTGCTTTTCGTCTGCTTTGAAGGTAGGGAGATTTTACAGCGCACACAGTAAAATGCAAGTCGTAATGGACAAGAATGTTGTTATTCTTCTTTCTTCGAAGTACCGTATATTTGTTCTTGGCCATATTTTGGAGCTGTGCATTGTTATATTATGGGAAAAACACGTTTGAACACAAATTCGCAAATAAATTTCGATCATTTGCTCCGGAATTGCAACATCGATTTGCCATAACAAACAATTCTGGCTCAATATGCGGGAACAGTCTGGTAGTGTCATATTTGTTAAATGGATTTGGAAGAATTGCTCATAATTTACATAGCACTCCGGCCCTGTTCTTTTTTTCGTCACACCCAAAACCGTTATTTGTTTTGGGCGAGGCAGCATTTAGAGCTGTTATCATATTTATTAGTTCCTTAGGCTAAGATTTTTACCATGTGCTTTTCCTTTTCTTTATGCGTGTTGCGGTTGAATAGCCTAGTTGCAAATTGACCACGAGTCGCTGCGGTAATTATCAACATTGATTGGATCTCTAAGAGTGGTTGTTTACAGTCCTTCTCCTAGAAAACACAGAAAAAAAGCCGCGGTGTTTCTAAATATCAAATAAACAGCCTGATTGGATTTTAATTAAAACATCCCCGTTTAATCGGAAGCACTAACACATTCAATACTTGGATTTGTCAAATAGGAGCAATGGGTTTTTTACGCAGCTCGTACTGAATGAAAACTCATTAACACAATGACAAACATGGTTAGTTAGTGGTTGGAAATCGTTAGCGTGCTCAAGAAAAGTATGCCAAGGATATTTGCATTTTTGCGGACTTCCCCTTTTCTGTCCCAGTCCCAAAACATACACGTTATGCCAATTAAAACAGGGTGAACCTTTACTTTCCTCTTCCAATACCCACGACTCTTTGACTCTATGTGTCTGTCTGTCTGTCTGTCTGTCTGCCTGCCTGCATGTCTGCCTGTCTGTAGTCTGTCTGTGTGTCTCTCTGTCTGTCTGCCTGTCTGTCAGTCTCAGTCTCTGTCTTTTCCCCTCTCTCTCTTAATTACGGTGGTTAAATATGTGTGTGTGTGTGTGTGTGTGTGTGTGTGTGTGTGCGTGGGTGTGTGCGTGCGTGTGTGCGTGCGTGTGTGTGTGTCCTTGTGTGTCGATGTCTGTATGTGCGCGCCATTGACAGACAGAGCAAGATAAGGGCAGAAACAGAGAAAAGCATAACGCAGATTGTCTGTCTGCCTGTCTCGCTGTCTGTCTCTCTGTCTCTCTGTCTCGCTGTCTGTCTCTCTGTCTCGCTGTCTGTCTCTCTGTCTCTCTGTCTCGCTGTCTGTCTCTCTGTCTCGCTGTTTGTCTCTCTGTCTCGATGTCTGTCTCTCTGTCTCGCTGTCTAGCTCTCTGTCTCGCTGTCTCGCTGTCTGTCTCTCTGTCTCTCTGTCTCGCTGTCTGTCTCTCTGTCTCGCTGTTTGTCTCTCTGTCTCGCTGTCTCGCTGTCTGTCTCTCTGTCTCGCTGTCTGTCTCTCTGTCTCGCTGTCTCGATGTTTGTCTCTCTGTCTCTCTGTCTCGCTGTCTCGCTGTCTGTCTCGCTGTCTCGCTGTCTCGCTGTCTGTCTCTCTGTCTCGCTGTCTGTCTCTGTCTCTCTGTCTCGCTGTCTCGCTGTCTGTCTCTCTGTCTCGCTGTCTGTCTCTCTGTCTCGCTGTCTGTCTCTCTGTCTCGCTGTCTGTCTCTCTGTCTCGCTGTCTCGCTGTCTGTCTCTCTGTCTCTCTGCCTGTTTTTCTCTCACACTCCCTTCCTTTGTTTTTCTCTTTACTCATAACTGAATAAAACATTTGTTGTTGACGACTGTTTTTATTACATATATTGTTGTACCATCTGTCGTCCCTTTTCTGTTTCAGGATCACCAACGGAGCAGAGGAAAGTTGGCACGACGGATGATGGTAGTTACAGAAATTTTGTGTTTCATTTCTTCTGAAAATTAGGAAGATGTATTGTATTCATAATTAAGGTGCTTACAACTTTACACTTGCTCGTGGCCTTGCTACGCTTTTATTTCTCACCAATCCTTGCTTTGCAACATGTTCTACAATTTTTCCGTGAA
The DNA here is from genome assembly GCF_037325665.1 of Littorina saxatilis. Classification (NCBI taxonomy): domain Eukaryota; kingdom Metazoa; phylum Mollusca; class Gastropoda; order Littorinimorpha; family Littorinidae; genus Littorina; species Littorina saxatilis. The sequence continues at coordinate 39,232,271 of NC_090252.1, forward strand.
AACAATTCTGTGCATTCAGATAAACAATGTTCACTCTGAACGGCAGAGGTTTACTTGATAAGCTTGTCTATGCCACCCACTTTTTTTTAAAGAAGAATGACGCTAGCTCTATTTTGTTTTAAGTGTGGGTGTGTATGTGTGTGTGTGTGGGGGGGGGGAGGGTGGGGGTGGTGGGAGGGCATTAGGAAATGTCCACATACAAAAACGGTATGTGATATTTGCTTTTCTTCGTGCAGATTTTGAAGAACACAACAACGATCTGTACGAGAGTTCCGATGCCAGACCCTACGCCGGGACATCACTCCTTCTATCCGGTCATAACGCTTCCAATGCTCGTGACACAACAGAACCCAGCACAGTCAACGAGGAATCAGAAACTGCTTTTGGATATTCCACAGTCGGATCTTCAGCACAGCAGCATAACCAAATACTGGAATCTGATTTATATTCTAGCCCGGATGAAAACGGAGCACAACCTCCCGTTGCCATCGTCACACAAGCTGCACCAAAAGGCGCCGATGTGTATGCAGTGGTCAACAAACCAGACAAGAACAAACCTACCCCTGCAATGGTCACACCAACTGCACCAAAAGGCGCCGACGTCTATGCTGTGGTCAACGAACCAGGCAAGGCCAAACCTCAAGAAAACCCCGAATCTCAGAACGACGAGCACGCTGTGGTGGACAAAGCCACGTCAGGGCCGAAAAACGGCGAAGGCCTCGAGACAACAATTTCGGCTGAAGGCGAGACTGAGTACGGCTCAGGACATGTGTACTCGCAGGTGAACAAACAATCTAAACAGAACTGACCTAAAATGCCGTCGACTATCAAAAGTCGTACTGTAAAGATGCTTACGTCTTGACTACTTGATGAAACGATTTCAAAACTTTGATCTTCTTCTTCTTCTTCTTCTTCTTCTTCTTCTTCTTCTTCTTCTTCTTCTTCTTCTTCTTCTTCTTCTGGGTTCCCGTCGCCATGCTACACTGTCAAAGTTGTTTGGTGTGATGAATTCTGCAGTTCGCTCCAGGGAGTCCGCTGGGCCCCTTCAGGTCGATCATCTCTTGCCAGACTTGATCTGACATGGACTAACTATTTGTTTCAGTTTGTGTGAGAAAACTATGCTGAGGGTAAAACAAATAAGAAACTGCAACATAAGTAAGGTCTTCTGCAAATAAGACAATAATCAAACATAATCCAGATTGGTAATTATTATTCCTTCTTTACACAAGTTAACACACTATAAAACAAAATCTACTAAAACTTGTGCCAAGTGGAACATTCTGCTCGAAAGATTCAGAAACCTATAAGAGACTTGGAGAGAGTGAACAATAACTGGTATTTACTTTATCACTGGATGTGTTCACTGAATAGTTGTGATGCTGTGTTCGTTTTTATATTTAGTCAAGTTTTGACTAAATATTTTAACATCGAGGGGGAATCGAAACGAGGGTCGTGGTGTATGTGCGTGTGTGCGTGTGTGTGTGTGTCTGTGTGTGTGTCTGTGTGTGTGTGTGTGTGTGTAGAGCGATTCAGACTAAACTACTGGACCGATCTTTATGAAATTTGACATGAGAGTTCCTGGGTATGAAATCCCCGAACGTTTTTTTCATTTTTTTGATAAATGTCTTTGATGACGTCATATCCGGCTTTTCGTGAAAGTTGAGGCGGCACTGTCACGCCCTCATTTTTCAACCAAATTGGTTGAAATTTTGGTCAAGTACTCTTCGACGAAGCCCGGGGTTCGGTATTGCATTTCAGCTTGGTGGCTTAAAAATTAATTAATGACTTTGGTCATTAAAAATCGGAAAATTGTAAAAAAAAATAAAAATTTATAAAACGATCCAAATTTACGTTTATCTTATTCTCCATCATTTGCTGATTCCAAAAACATATCAATATGTTATATTTGGATTAAAAACAAGCTCTGAAAATTAAATATATAAAAATTATTATCAAATTTTTTTTTTCGAAATCAATTTAAAAACACTTTCATCGTATTCCTTGTCGGTTCCTGATTCCAAAAATATATAGATATGATATGTTTGGATTAAAAACACGCTCAGAAAGTTAAAACGAAGAGAGGTACAGAAAAGCGTGCTATCCTTCTTAGCGCAACGAATACCCCGCTCTTCTTGTCAATTCCACGGGCACTGCCTTTGCCACGGGCGGTGGAGTGACGATGCTACGAGTATACGGTCTTGCTGCGTTCAGTTTCATTCTGTGAGTTCGACAGCTACTTGACTAAATATTGTATTTTCGCCTTACGCGACTTGTTTACAAATTGTTGTCAAGTTTTGACTAAATGTTTTAACATGGAGGGGTAATCGAGACGAGGGTCGTGGTGTATGTTAGTCAAGTTTTGACTAAATGTTTTAACATAGAGGGGGGAATCGAGACGAGGGTCGTGGTGTATGTTAGTCAAGTTTTGACTAAATGTTTTAACATAGAGGGGGGAATCGAGACGAGGGTCGTGGTGTATGTTAGTCAAGTTTTGACTAAATGTTTTAACATAGAGGGGGGAATCGAGACGAGGGTCGTGGTGTATGTTAGTCAAGTTTTGACTAAATGTTTTAACATAGAGGGGGGAATCGAGACGAGGGTCGTGGTGTATGTTAGTCAAGTTTTGACTAAATGTTTTAACATAGAGGGGGGAATCGAGACGAGGGTCGTGGTGTATGTTAGTCAAGTTTTGACTAAATGTTTTAACATAGAGGGGGGAATCGAGACGAGGGTCGTGGTGTATGTTAGTCAAGTTTTGACTAAATGTTTTAACATAGAGGGGGGAATCGAGACGAGGGTCGTGGTGTATGTTAGTCAAGTTTTGACTAAATGTTTTAACATAGAGGGGGGAATCGAGACGAGGGTCGTGGTGTATGTTAGTCAAGTTTTGACTAAATGTTTTAACATAGAGGGGGGAATCGAGACGAGGGTCGTGGTGTATGTTAGTCAAGTTTTGACTAAATGTTTTAACATAGAGGGGGGAATCGAGACGAGGGTCGTGGTGTATGTTAGTCAAGTTTTGACTAAATGTTTTAACATAGAGGGGGGAATCGAGACGAGGGTCGTGGTGTATGTTAGTCAAGTTTTGACTAAATGTTTTAACATAGAGGGGGGAATCGAGACGAGGGTCGTGGTGTATGTTAGTCAAGTTTTGACTAAATGTTTTAACATAGAGGGGGGAATCGAGACGAGGGTCGTGGTGTATGTTAGTCAAGTTTTGACTAAATGTTTTAACATAGAGGGGGGAATCGAGAAGAGGGTCGTGGTGTATGTGTGTGTGTGTGTGTGTGTGTGTGTGTGTGTTTGTGTGTGTGTCTGTGTGTGTCTGTGTGTGTCTGTGTGTGTGTGTCTGTGTGTGTGTGTGCATGTGTGTGTGTAGAGCGATTCAGAGTAAACTACTGGACCGATCCTTATGATTTTTTTCCGGAGAGTTCCTGAGCATGATATCCCCATACTTTTTTTCTCTCATTTTTTCGATAAATGACGTCATATCCGACTTTTTGTCAAAGTTGAGGCGGCACTGTCACATCCTCATTTTTCAGTTAAATTGATTGAAATTTTGCCAAGCAATCTTCGACGAAGGCCGGACTTTGGTATTGCATTTCAGCTTGGTGGCTTACAAATTAATTGATGACTTTGGTCATTAATTCTTAAAATTGTAATTAAAATCATTATTTTATAAAACGATCCAAAAACAATTTCAACTTATTTGTCATCATTGTCTGATTCCAAAAACATATACATATGTTATATTCGGGTTAAAAACAATCTCTGAAAAGTAAAACTATAAACACTATTAAAATTAACTTTCCTAAATCGATTAAAAAAACACTTTCGTCTTAATCCTTGTCAGTTCCTGATCCCAAAAACATATAGATATGATATGTTTGGATTAAAAACACGCTAAAATATTTTAAAAAGAATAGAGATACAGAAAAGCGTGCTATCCGCTTTTCTGGATTGTCAATTTCACTGCCTTTGCCACGAGCGGTGGACAGACGATGCTACGAGTATACGGTCTTGCGGAAAAAATGCAGTGCGTTCAGGTTCATTATGTGTGTCACGTTTCAATATATCACTTAAGGTGATTATGAACCGGTTAATTACTACTAATTAACTAACCACACCACGATCCACTCTCGCAGTCATACAATTAAATAGAGTCAACAAAAGTATAAGTTTCAGACGCCTGTTTATGTATAAACTCGCCACCTCCCTCGAGCCTTCACTCAAAATATGTTCCTTTTACGTTCTCAACACGTAAAAAACCCGTGATCACTGACAAAATGCCAGTAGTATATAGAAAATTATAGTAACACGCTGATCCCGTGTAAATACAGTCAAATGAGAATGTTCTGTTCAAAAACTCTAGTTCATGCAGGGGTCAACACCCCACGTTGTCACTACTCCAATGAAATCATAGATACGAAAAGACAACGGTGGTCAACGGGGTGCGTACGACATGGTGCACTTAGCTTTATCTCTGCTGCTGCTGCTTAGCCGGTATGCTGGTTAGTCGGTTCGCTGGTTAGCCGGTCTCCTGGTTAGCCGGTCTCCTGGTTAGCGTAGCTTCAACGTGCAACAGTTCCCGCCAGAGTCAGCCGTGCAGATGTTACAGGAATGTAACGAAGCGAGGCGAACGAAGGCTGCAAACAGAAAGCATCGGTGCACTAAACATGTCAGCTACCCCTCACCCACCACCTTAAAACATGTCATCTTTAAATATCTCATCGAGCACGTGGGCCTGCACAAAACGGACTTTTTACAACAACAAAACAGTCATTTTCCGTCCTTCTCTCCCTATCTGCAAAAACCATATACAGATTAGTATTTTAGCGTCACAGAGAGTAAATTATGCGCTAACCTGGAAAGAACAACAGAGAGTATTTCATTCCACAACACAGACTCATCAACAGCGTTAAATAATGATTTATTACCTCAAAAGCCTATGATTGTACTCTCAATGGAAGCAAAGTCCGCCTCCTCCCTGGAACAGTCTCTGTTCGTCAACAGTGACCAAAAACCTCCAGAACCCCTTGTCGAATCCTTATGCGAAAGCCATCGCCGACGAAGGAATGTTGACGACTTGTCCTCAGCAAAATAGTGGCAGTATGAAGGAAATAACCGGTGGAAGCTCCCCTAGAGTGCCGAATACAATATTCGGTGAAAAACCATCATACTCTAGAAACTGTGTATTAGATCCTTCCCCTTCTGCCGCTGGGTGTCAAGTGTCCCGTACTCGTGTCTCTGTCAGACAACCTAGCCAAATACACGTGACTGACCTTGTCACAAAACCAGTCCAGCTATACACAATTCTGCCTCCCCAAGCAGAAAAAAGACACGAGAAACTCAATCCGTGAAAATCCCGTGCGCGCTGTCAGCGAAAAACCGTCAGCCCTATGATAGCAGAAACCCGCACTGTGAAGCTCGTGCGTTTCAAAACATCCGTGCTCGTAGAGCACTGTCAGCAAACTCTGCTGTGTCCAATATCACGCACAGGCGCTTTCTATCATAACCGACCAAGAACAGGCACTCCACTGAGTGACACTTTCTTGGTCTCTGTCACCCGATCGTGACACACCTCCCCTCTTCAAGACGAAACCTCGGTTTCGCTCACAGTCATGTTCTCCTCTACAGCCCGAGAGAGAAAGTCAGCTCCAACATTGTTGGCGCCCGGAATGACGCGTACCGTGAATTGGTACGGTTGGAGAATCAACGCCCAGCGCATAAGTCTGGCGTTTGCCAACCTTGCAACCTGAAGATATTGCAGAGGTTGATGGTCTGTTTCCAGACAGAAAGGTCGTCCTCAAGAACGAGCAACCCCTCGTTTCACCCCTGATGACTGCAACCTTCTCTGTCTTCTTGTCTTTGTTCTTCTGGTCTTTGTTCTTCTCCCCATAGGCAGTCCTCTCGATGTAGGCGCGCAGCAGGTTGGCGTGGTACAGGCGTGCTTTCCCGTGCATCATGATCCTGTAGTCGTTCTGGCCCACCCTCGCTGTCACCTCAAAAGGTCCTTGCCACTGCAGTTGTAGCTTGTTGTGTTTGACAGGTAGAAGTAGCAACACCCGTTCTCCAATCTTGAAGCTGCGCGGCCGTGCCTTGCGGTCGAATCCTCGCGCGTAACGCTGTGCTGCTCTTCCCAGGTTCTCTTGAGCCAGTTTGCAGGTCTCTTCAATCCTGTTCCTGAGTTCTACGATGTAGGTCGCTGTCGTCTGCACCTCCTCGTCAGCTTCTTCGTCTGTCCAAACCTGACGCAGGATAGCCATGGGACCGCGTACCTGTCTGCCGTACAACAACTCAAATGGGGAAAAGCCCAAGCTCTCCTGAGGAACCTCGCGGTATGCAAAAAGCAATGCTGGGATGTACCTGTCCCACGTGCGTGGTTTCTCCTGAGCTAGTTTCCTCAGCATGGTCTTCAAGGTGCCATTGAACCTTTCCACCAGTCCGTTGCACTGAGCATGGTAAGGAGTGGTGAAGTGCTGCTCCAGTGATAGCAGTCGTGCTGCCTCCGCCATCACTCCTCCCGTGAACTGCGTGCCTCTGTCGGTGAGTACCTCTGATGGAATTCCCAGCCGGGACCACATAGTAACCAGAGCCTCAGCTACTCGCGTGGCTTCAATCGATTTCAGAGGGATCGCCTCTGGGTATCGAGTAGCGTAGTCCACCATGGTCAAAATGTATCTGTTTCCGTCCTCAGACGCAGGCAAGATGGGCCCGATGATGTCCACTGCCACCCGACGAAAGGGTTCGTCGATGAGCGGCATCTTCTCCAAGGGGACCTTCCTCACCCTTCCTTTGGCAACCACCTTCTGGCACTTATCGCAGGACGCACAGAAACGTCGGACATCCGTGCAGATGCCTGGCCAGTAAAAGTGGCGCCAGACACGATCCGTGGTCTTCTTGGTACCAAGATGACCTCCCAGAATCGAGTCGTGTGCCGTTGCCATGACACCCTCGCGAAACTCGCGAGGCACGACAACCTGTTTGAATGTACCTTCTTGGTTGCTGAACTCCCGGTAGAGCAACCTCTTGTCCCTGAGGAACCTTGACCTCCCATGCTTCCCGCTCAGCTTCACCTTCCCCGACTTCGCGTGCTCCCGAGGAGTTGCTAATGTCGGATCAGATGCCTGAGCCTTCGCGAGAAGCGCGGGGGTCACGTTCCCCAGGGCAGCTCGTGCAGCAGGTAGGGGTTTGAGAGGTTTGTCCTCTCGCTCCGCCTGTGCCCGCGTGAGCACTGAAATGACGTCGGGAGACCGATAAACGGGAACCTCCCTGGTGACGCCGTCCACAAACTGAACCCGGTTTCCAATGAGCAGGTCGCATGGAGGATCGTCCATGACGACGGCCACAATGGTCCCCGTGAACAACGGTGTTACGACCTTGATCACTGCCGTGTTCAAGTCGTAAGCGTGAGATGCCTCGGCCATTCTCACTCTGATGCTGTCTCCTGTGTAGGCCATAGCTGGAACTAGACTCGCCCGAACCACTATCATGTCTGCCCCTGTGTCCCGCAGACCTTCGCCCTTCACTCCGTTAACGTAGACGTTGCAGTGGGGCTGGAAATGTTTCCTGGAGCACGGAACGCAGAGTTGTGGAATGGTGCATGAGCTCGTGACGTCCCTTAGCTCCTCACTGCCAACAAAGTGTACGCCCTTCTGGTCAGCCTGTCTCTTGTGGCAGTCCTTCTTCACGTGGCCCCGCTTGTTGCAGTAGTAACACTGGATGTCAGTTCTGGAACTTGATCCTTTGTGTCCCTGATCGTCCTTCCCGTCCTTGGGTCCTGAAGAACCCGAATTTCCCGATTTTCCTGGCCGTGAGCCTGAAGATTTGCCGGAGATCGCCTGGGCGTCCTCGTGTACTCTGATCCAGTCGGCTGCCTCCTGAGTGGTCTTTGGCTGGTGCTCCTGCACGAAGGTCACCACCTCAGGTCGCAGGCTGGACATCAGTTGCTCCATGACTATGAGGTCGGCAAGGTCGTCGACTGTCCAGTTCTTCTCGGCCATCTCCACCCAGCGCCGCAGGTAGAGATTAAGGCGTGCCACAAACTGATGACTCAGCTCGCCGCTCAGTCTCTTGCTGTTACGCAGACGTCGTCTGTAGGCTTCAGCAGTCAGGTTAAAGCGCTGGAGTAACGCCTTCTTAAGTGCCTGATAGTCTCTCGCCTCGTCGTCCTCCAAAGCGTTGTAGAGCTGCAATGCGCGTCCCTTTAAGCAGGTGCTAAGGCGGCTAGCCCACGTGGCCTCTTCCCACTTCTGGTCAGATGCAATGCGCTCAAACCGGCGTAAAAAGTCGTCGAGCTCGTCCTTGTCATCGTCGAACGTCGGCAGTCTCGTACGGTCGGCAACAAACGTCGGCGCGCTAGCCTGAGTAAGCGTACCCTTCTCGGCCTGTAGCCTAGCTAGCTCTAGCTGGTGATCGCGATCCGCCTGTTCCTTCCGGTCTAGTCTGTCACGTTCGGCCTGTCGTTCCCTTTCTTGTCTGTCAAGTTCGTCTTTCTTTTCTTGTCTGTCTCGCTCTCTTTCCTGTCTGTCAAGTTCGTCCTTCTTTTCCTGTCTGTCTCGTTCGTCTTTCTCTTTCTTGTCCTGCCTGTCACGTTCGGCCTGTCGTTCTTGTCTGTCAAGCTCTTCTTTTCTCGTCTGTCGCTCTATGTCTTCCCTACGTTCCAGCTCCTTGCGTTTAAGCAAACTACGCGCTCTAACGCGTGCGTCTCGCTCTGTCTGTTCCTCGCTCCCAGGAGTCTCGAAAGTTATTCTCCTCGTAGGAGATCCCCCTGTAGCCATGGTTAGTTTTAGCAAAGCTTTATTACCAAAGTAAGTCTAACGCAGCTATAGCTAGAACACGCGGTGACGAAAGCGGTGGATACAAAAATCCAGCAACCGGAAAATGCAGAAGAAAAATCCAAACGGTGTAGAACAAAACGCGTAGCCTACTTTATGGCTGCTTTTTGCGGTGAAACAAAGTGTTTCCCACAGCCGTGGCCTACTTTATCGGCTGCTTTTTGCGGTGAAACAGAGTGTCTCCCACAGCCTTGGTTAGGACAGAAGTCTTCGGACCCTTCCCCCCCAAAATTCCAACAAAATCAAAATATGGAGAAAAATCCAAGTAAAACCAGACGGTAGAAATGTAACCTGTTACAGAATGCGAAACAACAATGTAGAGAAAACTGAGTAAAACGAATAACAAATCCGCTAACCCTGCTCAGCTCTCTGCAACGGAAAACTCTGAACGTACAACAACAAAGATTCACAAACAAAGGAAAGGGAAGTAATCACAGTTAGCGCATACAATAACTCACAAATTACAATTTACATTTCCTGCAAGATGTGAATCGCTTAAGGTGTGGTATATGATCAAAACTATACAAAAAAGGGTAGCACCAAGCAGAAAATAAGTCGAGCACTGACGAGATTATCTGCTCTTAGTTATCCTTAATTGGTGGGTCTTTATCAGTTGGAAATTAACTGAGTAAATCCCGGCTTGGCCCCCATGTGTCACGTTTCAATATATCACTTAAGGTGATTATGAACCGGTTAATTACTACTAATTAACTAACCACACCACGATCCACTCTCGCAGTCATACAATTAAATAGAGTCAACAAAAGTATAAGTTTCAGACGCCTGTTTATGTATAAACTCGCCACCTCCCTCGAGCCTTCACTCAAAATATGTTCCTTTTACGTTCTCAACACGTAAAAAACCCGTGATCACTGACAAAATGCCAGTAGTATATAGAAAATTATAGTAACACGCTGATCCCGTGTAAATACAGTCAAATGAGAATGTTCTGTTCAAAAGCTCTAGTTCATGCAGGGGTCAACACCCCACGTTGTCACTACTCCAATGAAATCATAGATACGAAAAGACAACGGTGGTCAACGGGGTGCGTACGACATGGTGCACTTAGCTTTATCTCTGCTGCTGCTGCTTAGCCGGTATGCTGGTTAGTCGGTCTCCTGGTTAGCCGGTCTCCTGGTTAGCGTAGCTTCAACGTGCAACAGTTCCCGCCAGAGTCAGCCGTGCAGATGTTACAGGAATGTAACGAAGCGAGGCGAACGAAGGCTGCAAACAGAAAGCATCGGTGCACTAAACATGTCAGCTACCCCTCACCCACCACCTTAAAACATGTCATCTTTAAATATCTCATCGAGCACGTGGGCCTGCACAAAACGGACTTTTTACAACAACAAAACAGTCATTTTCCGTCCTTCTCTCCCTATCTGCAAAAACCATATACAGATTAGTATTTTAGCGTCACAGAGAGTAAATTATGCGCTAACCTGGAAAGAACAACAGAGAGTATTTCATTCCACAACACAGACTCATCAACAGCGTTAAATAATGATTTATTACCTCAAAAGCCTATGATTGTACTCTCAATGGAAGCAAAGTCCGCCTCCTCCCTGGAACAGTCTCTGTTCGTCAACAGTGACCAAAAACCTCCAGAACCCCTTGTCGAATCCTTATGCGAAAGCCATCGCCGACGAAGGAATGTTGACGACTTGTCCTCAGCAAAATAGTGGCAGTGTGAAGGAAATAACCGGTGGAAGCTCCCCTAGAGTGCCGAATACAATATTCGGTGAAAAACCATCATACTCTAGAAACTGTGTATTAGATCCTTCCCCTTCTGCCGCTGGGTGTCAAGTGTCCCGTACTCGTGTCTCTGTCAGACAACCTAGCCAAATACACGTGACTGACCTTGTCACAAAACCAGTCCAGCTATACACAATTCTGCCTCCCCAAGCAGAAAAAAGACACGAGAAACTCAATCCGTGAAAATCCCGTGCGCGCTGTCAGCGAAAAACCGTCAGCCCTATGATAGCAGAAACCCGCACTGTGAAGCTCGTGCGTTTCAAAACATCCGTGCTCGTAGAGCACTGTCAGCAAACTCTGCTGTGTCCAATATCACGCACAGGCGCTTTCTATCATAACCGACCAAGAACAGGCACTCCACTGAGTGACACTTTCTTGGTCTCTGTCACCCGATCGTGACAATGTGAGTTCGACTGAGCTTGACCAAATGTTGTATTTTCGCCTTACGCGACTTGTTTGTATGTGTCGATGTGTTCAGTGATTATGGTTGGTGTTGATGTTTTATGTGATTGTTGTAATGTTAATGATATTCAGTGAACGTTTTAAGGTTGATGTGTGCAATGATCATTTCAACATTAACGCGCTCAGTAAATGTATGAATGTTAATGTGTTCAGCGATCATTTTAACCATTCTGTTCAGTATCTATATTAATGGGGATGTGTTCAGCGGTCATTCTAACATTATCATGTTTAGTAATTCAATTAATGTTATGTGCAAAGTGATCATTTAACCACTTTTATGTTCAGTTTTTTCAATTATGTTGGTGTGTTCGGTGTTCATTTTTACATTACTATAATCAGTAATTCTTTAAATGTTGATGTGTTTAGTGATCATTTTAATGTTAACAACCTCAAACAAGAATAAGCCACTTTTGCTGATATCTGGCTAAAGAGAACGGTTTTACTCTGAGATAAGCATTCACCTTGTTGTACTTGACTCGATCAACATTATACGATGTTTGGTGTCTTGATGTCAGACCAGCTTTTTTGTTGGTCCAAGGGAAGCATATTATAAGATGTTTGATGGGTTGTTGACAGGCCGCAGTCAATAAATAGGAAACAAAAGTCGATATGCCCCCCGAGGACCGACAAAAAAGATGGTCTGACAACAAACCTCCAAACATCGTTTTTGTCATCATTTTGGTAGTGAGAAAATAAGTGCAAAATCAAAACAAGTAGCCATTCTTAGAAACACGAGTTCTGTTTTGATAATACATGTTTTTTGGCCCCAGCACGTTGTTGCAATCAAAGCTGGCGTGCGAAAGCAGCTGTCAGTGTTTTGAGTTGATAAAATGTTGGAATAAGTATGTCAGGTTTGAGGATGGACAGTTTTGTAGGTTCCTCTCAGTATTCCACGCCCTTGGTTTTCAGTTGTAAATATTAAGCTCAGTTTATCGAATGTGGAAGCTAAGTTGGGCCAAAAGCCACAGAAGATTTGCGTCGTGCAGCGAAGGAAAGAATCGCGATCTTGTTTCCGACTCATTGCCTCTTTGTTTTTAATTAGGCCTGTCATTTTGCTTGCTCGGCTTTGTTAGATGTTTGCATTTCTTGTTAGGTTCTTTGCTTTTATTATCATTTCTTATTTGCGCTTCGTTTATTGATACAACGTCTTGTGCACGGGTCACATTTTGTGTGTCAGGCGTCAATTGGTTTGACTTGAACTCAGTTGACGTTCGTGTTTCTCCGAACCTCAGTCTATCGAAACGCAGATACACGCACTCCATGGCTTTGTAAGACGACAAAACATATCGCTAGGTTTCCTTTGTTTGTGATGAATTTATGACCTTTCATGAAGTAGTTTTGTTTTTGTTTACTTTTGCCAGTTTGCCAGTTTGTTTTTGGAACTTTGCAAAGCATTGTCGTCTGTCTAGGTCTGGGGAAACGCCAATGAAAAGAGGCGAAGAATCCCCGAGCGTTTCGATTGGGTTTGCTGTTGATTATCCATGTATAACCGGCTTCCTGCAACTATGGGAACCGTGGATTTATTGCATGGGGAACATGAGATTTATTTCCCAGCTGTATGTGAATACAAACTCGTGAAAATGATGACAAATGTCTTCTGTTTTATCTTTATTGGCCAAGGTTGAATGCAGAGGCTGATAAAGATGTAAGTAACAGAAGGCGAGATGCTCCCAGAGGACTGGCAAGAAATGCTGGTCTCGCAACCAAACATCGTTTTTGTCATCATTTTGGAAAAGCAACAGTATGGGACAATAATTGACCGGGGAGGTATAGTCTGAACGTAATTTGTAGAATGCAAATCAGGGCCACACAGCTCGTCAGAAGTTCAAGTTATCAGGTCATACTTGTGTATGTTGTCACACATTACCTGTTCGTCGCTATACTTCCAGTCTGATTTTGTTAATGTAAATATAGCTGTCATCATATTAGCGGGTTCTGTAAGCTTTTAGCAATCGTCTTTTCTTTTAAGTGTTTTAAGACGTTTTGTTGTGCAATTAACGGTTACACAGATAAGTTGCAACTTGACCATAAGTATTCGCAGTAATTATCAACCTTAATTGGGTCTTTGAGAGTGAATGTTTACAATCGTTGTCCTCGGAAACACGAACCCGAAGACGCGATGGTTCCACATTTAGGACTGGGTGGCCGAGTGAAAGCGCACTTGCGCTCGGAAGCGAGAGGTTGCGAGTTCGACCCTGGGTCAGGGCGTTAGCAATTTTCTCCCCCCCTTTCCTAACTTAGGTGGTGGGTTCAAGTGCTAGTCTTTCGGATGAGACGAAAAACCGAGGTCCCTTCGTTGTACACTACATTGGGGTGTGCACGTTAAAGATCCCACGATTGACCAAAGGGTCTTTCCTGGCAAAATTGTTTAGGCATAGATAAAAATGTCCACCAAAATACCCGTGTGACTTGGAATAATAGGCCGTGAAAAGTAGGATATGCGCCGAAATGGCTGCGATCTGCTGGCCGATGTGAATGCGTGATGTATTGTGTAAAAAAATTCCATCTCACACGGCATAAATAAATCCCTGCGCCTTGAATATGTGCGCGATATAAATTGCATAAAATGAAAATAAAAAAATAAAAAAATAAATCCCTGCGCTTAGAACTGTACCCACGGGATACGCGCGATATAAGCCTCATATTGATTGATTGATTGATTTAAATAAACAGCCTGATTGGCTTTTACTTTGACAATCCACGTTTCACGTAAAACCAAATTCCATTGACTACCTCGATTTGTCACATATGATCATTGTTTTTTGTTACCTAGCTGGTCATGGAGTATTACTCGTGAACATGATGACAATCATTTGTATCAATACATTTTGAGACGTGTGTTACATTGTTCTGTTGCTCGGTTTCCTATGAGTATACTTATATTAACCTTTCGCCATAAAAGTCAGCATATATTGCTTGATTAACATTCTTATGTTTAACTTGCCTGCTTAAACCATTTGCACCATTTGTAGCATAAGTCAGAAACACACACGGGGAACACATACAATTTATATTAAAAAATCTAAAAAAATCATTCAAATGCAAAATCATCTTCCCAAATAAGGAAAACAAGAGCCAAAGTCTGAAGCATTTGCGGTGTTCTCCTTCAGCTTCTTCTTCTTCTTCTGCGTTCGATGTGTTCTCCTTCAGCATTTAGAAGAAGCAAGATTAATTGAGAAATTGGACGATTGATTGTTCGAACACTACAGATATCCCTGCGATTATTGTGTGAACGACTGCTCGAACAAACGCACACACACACAAACAATGTGTGTGTGTGTGTGTGTGTGTGTGTGTGTGTGTGTGTGTGTGTGTGTGTGTGTGTGTGTGTGTGTGAGTGCGTGTGTGTGTTTGTGTGTCTCTATGTATGTGTATAAGGTTAAGTGGATCAATAGCAGCATGGTATGAGTCAAAAAGTCAAAAATATGGAATGTTTCTTTGTGGTACGAAGTAACATAAAGCATATGATGACTGATTGTAAATTAGTACCCAATGAAATTTGGTTTGTATGTGTGTGTGTGTGTGTGTGTGTGTGTGTGTGTGTGTGTGTGTGTGTGTGTTTATGCGCATGTGTGTGTGTGCGTGCGTGTGTGCGTTTTGTGTCTCTCTGTATGTGTGACTGTGTGTGTGTGTGTGTGTGTGTGTGTATGTGTGTGTGTGTGTGTGTGTGTGTGTGTGTGTGTGTGTGTGTGTGTGTGTGTGTGTGTGTGTGTGTGTGTCTAGTAAGTTGTATCTCACTTTCTGTTATGCTGATTAAGACTGTATCCCTAAACATGTGATTATGTGTTTGCTGCTTGTTGTTCATTTTTCAAATACACCTACATACTTTTGTATATTTCTATTTCTAAGTTGATTTATTGAATAAAGATATAAAAACAACCTCGGCCTTTTTTTTAGACTTGTTTAAAGGCACAGTAAGCCTCCCGTAAACCATCACATATACTGTCAGGCTTTTACACACAGTACAAACACCCTTCCATTTGAACGATCACCAAACGGGAACATCCTAGGTGCCCTACGTAAAGAGCGAGCAATTTTTAAAGAATTAATTTTGCGGATTGTCTCAGAGACAATCGGATCGTGGTGCGTTTTGGCGCTAGACCTAACTCTTAAAATCTAAATAATAAATTGACAGCTTGTTACACAAACATTCTTAAATCATAAAAGAATTATTTTTTCATCAAGACAAGATCAGTTTTGAAAGTTTGAGAAAAGAAAAGCCCGGAAGCAGGGTCACGCAAGGTCGTGGTTCTCGTAGCAGACGACGGTTTATGCCTATCGCCAGTTCCTCTGAACAGTCAAAAGCCATCGCTAGAGTTCTTGTGAACCACAGCCGTTTGTTTCGTGCATAGTCAGAGGTACATAATAACGTGCTATTGCAGATAAGCTCACATCGAGTCGCATTCAAATTACTAACTGACGACTACATTGTGAAAAAGGGAAACTGGATCACACGGGTTCACGATGGCTCAGGGGTAAGATAAACCACGCAAAAATAATTTATTTGAAAATTGCTCGTTCTTTACGGAGGGCACCAAAGAAGTTCTCAAGCGGTGAGTGCTTTTAAATGAAAGGGTGTTTGTACTGTGTGTAAAAGCCTGACAGTATCTGTGATGGTTTACGGGATGCTTACTGTGCCTTTAACAGAGTAAATCCAAAATCCAAAATGGCGCCAAGTACAGGGTGCAATTCGTGTGTGTGTGTGTGTGCGTGTGTGTGTGTGTGTGTGTGTGTGTGTGTGTGTGTGTGTGTGTGTGTGTGTGAGTGCTTTTAAGAGAGAGAGAGGGAGAGAGTCAGAGAGACACAGACAGCCAGAGACACAGATAGAGAGATAGAGAGTATACAGGTTGTGAGAAAAAAGCTTCCAACTATCCTGTACAGGTACACTGTGTTAAAAAACACCAAACACTCTCTACATTTAGTTATGAAGGACAGTGTGTCGAGGTCTTATTTCTACACAGAATACCCAACGCAAGCAATGCTGTTTGTTGTGTGAGTCAAGCGGCAGGAAGTAAATCTCTAGAGCGGAACGAATGCTAGTTTTAATAAACATAGGCTATAATCATGCGTGTGATATTTCCTTGCACGTCGCACCAGGGACTGGGGTACACGTCATTTTATTCTCATGAACGGCTTGTTAAAATTGTCCATGAAAACATCTCTAGCAATTTCGAAGCTGTGTTTTTAGAAGCTGCATCAATGTCCTCGTGTTAGAAGTGTACACAGACATAGACACGTCTGTCCAATTGTCGTCCTTGATTCGGGGGTAGCGAGGTAAGGTGATATTTACGCTTGTCTTTCAAGTACTTTCAGTGCTGTTTATAACTGGCTTGCGACAAACAGTTTGTGCTAGCTGAGAAAGGAGGATTAAACATGAAGGCACTGGTGGTACTTCTTGTTTATCTGACATGGTGCTGTTGTTCAGGTACGTGAATAATCTGTCTGAGTGTCCCGGTTGCCCTCTCTTTCTTAACGCTGGGCCTCTAACTCTGTGTCTGTCGTTGTCTCGCTATATTGCTTTTGATGTCTGCCTGTCTGTGTATCGTTCTCTCTGTGTGCTTTGGTTGGTTCTTTAAGTACGTGAATAATGTCTCTATTTTACGCTGGACGTCTGTCTGCCTGCATGTGTTTTCTGTCTGTCTATATGTCTGTTTCTCTGTGTGTGTCTTTCTATCTCTGTGTGTCGGTCTGTCTAGGTCTCTCTCTCGTTCTCTCTATTTAACTTTCTGTTTCTGTATGTCTGTTCTTCTCTCTATGTCTGCCTGCGTTTGCTTGTCCGTCTATATATGCCTCTTTCTGTCTGTCTCCGTTAATGTCTTTGTTTCTCTCTCTCTCTCTCTCTCTCTCTCTCTCTCTCTCTCTCTCTCTCTCTCTCTCTCTCTCTCTCTCCCTGTATGTCTGTTTGTCTGTTTGTCTGTATGCTTTTCTGTCTGTCTCTCTCTGTCTCTCTCTGTGACTGTCTCTCTGTCTCTCTGTCTCGATCCCTCTCTCTCTCTCTCTCTCTCTCTCTCTCTCTCTCTCTCTCTCTCTCTCTCTCTCTCTCTCTGTCTCTGTCTCTGTCTCTCTCTCGCTCTCTCTCTCTCTCCCTGTCTCTATCTCCCTTTATCTCTTTCTGTATCTTGTTTCACAAGTTTTCTTCTTTCATATAGACAATGATTAAGAACATCTTTGCACCTCTAAATGGAGATCTCACAAATGCACACTACACTATATTGGGACATATGACCCTGAACAATTTAGATTTGAATAATATACCCTGAAGCGTTAATTATCAAGACTTCGACAACCAAAGATGAAATCAGTTTAAACTTCCTCGTTTAAGTTTTAACTTGAAAAGCTCTCAACCGACCTTTTAAACTTCAAGGCTAACTGCTATGCAACTCTGGTAGAAAGTGGCTTATGTAATTTACATTTGTATTTCCGACAGCTAGGAAAATATCGAAAGTCAGTTTTTCCTCTTTGTTTGTTTATTCACACTCAGTAAGAAAATAAATATTGCAAAATAAACACTCATGAAATTCATATACCTATGTAACATGAGAGAAACCATATCAAACTTGGAAATTCAAGCAAAGCACAAGTGATAATACTATCATGAAACTTATGCACTTCTTGTATCAATCATGTGTTTGTATGCATGTGATATCATGATTTTTGTGTGATGTAAGTCAGGGGCGGATCACATCATTTTTAAGGGGGGGTTTCCAAATTTCTTTTTGGGACAATTCGACGACGCAGAGCGTTTAGCTGAGGGCGCGAAGCGTTCGAACCTCCTGGAGGGGTCCGGGGGCATGCCCCCCCCCCCTCCCGAACATTTTAATAAACATCAAGGGAAATGAAGCAATCTGGTTCAATCTCAACCATCAGTTTTTCTTTATTTTAATTTTTCTTTCTCTTTCTTTTTTTTTCTTTTTGTTTATTCTAAGGGAGGGGGGGCGGGGGTTCCGGAAACCCCGGAACATCCCCCCCCCCCTGGATCCGCCCCTGTAAGTCAACAATCCTAAAATGGGTTTCAACACTCTATCCGGAACATTGCGCAACATGTTAACAAACAATCCTCTAATAATCCGACTTAAACTGAAGTACGCCTCGTGTGTAGGCATTAGATTTTGAACGTTTCGAAGCAATCCATGATGTCATTGCTGGAATATGACAGTTTTTGTCATGGTACGCCTTATTTTCCTCTCGTTCGTAAAAGCTGCAAATGTGTGTCTTTTTTAAATTTTTGTTTATTTTTGTATTGGTACTTTGCATATTTGTCAGGACAAGTTGGAGAACCCTTATTTGAGTGGTGTTCACGTTGCCCTTGTAAAATTAATATTTGATTCCAAAAAGAGACAGATAGCCAAGTGGAGTGTCCCACATTGCACGGTAACTTTAAATGAAATTAATAAGACAAGAATGAATTCTATTTTAGGTACACAAGTTGTCGCATTAATTGTTTTGTACAGTTTAGTTTGATAGTTAAAGTCCTCTGGATATGCACTAACATATTTATCTTATGAAAGCAGGGATAGGTCGAGGGTACTAAGTAGGGGGCAGGGTAAGAAATGTTGAATTGAAACAAGAAAGATAGAACAATAACAAGAACGCAAACGGAAACCACAAATACCTTTGCGTATATTCCGAGGAAAAGGGAAACACTGTTCCAATCATATCACAATATAGTCATTGGTGACAAGTTGAAGGCAGTGTAACAAGGAAGCAAAACTTGTTGATATTTTCTGCTTTGCAGCAATTCTCAGTGGTGTGTGACTACAACTGCTTTGTAAGGCACTCGGCGTCAATCGCCTCGGCACACAGAACCAGTGCACACAAACAAGTTTTTGTGTTTATACTGCTGGCAAATCATGCCCAACGTTTAAGCTTAAATACTACTTTTAATTGCGCTATCAGTAATTATTTCCTTAAGAATGCGAAGAAACAGCTGCTATATGTTTGATAGTTTTTGCTCTTATTCCCGTCAACAAAACATATACAAAAAAAATAGATAGAGAAAAAAGAAACGAAAACACGCATTGTGCATTGCTACAATTAGTCATTTGTACTGATGATTTAAATGGTACTATATATTACACAACATACTTCCTCATGTTTGTAAGCATGATATTTGGTGCTAAAGAAAGCAACTCGATACATAATTACTGAAGGGCAGCGTTGTTTGATGTGTAACCCTCAAAATTGCCATCCAAATCTTCATTTGTCATCTGACATCAGCTTCTTTCGACACGAAAAGCACAACAATACTTATGCAAGGTTGCGTACCGAAATAGTCTGTACTAGATAAAGGATTCATACTAGTCTATCCATTTGGGAAGCGTTTGTAGACTTGCTTATAATGATGTTTTTTGTCAAATCCGAAGTTAGAAATCAACGTTTTGGTTAGGTCGACGTCGTAGGTTTGCTCATGCAATGCGTGTCTTTAATCCAAAACGTATGATAACAAGCAACGTCGGTTGTCATTCTAAACACACGACATTAACAAACTATACACTTTTAAGATAGTTAAATGGCAAAGAAAAACTGAAGCAGAAAAAAGTGCAACTTTGTAAAAGCTTTTAAAAATATGGCGTTAACAATTCGGATACAGGAGGATATCAGTCTTTCATCAATCAATCAATCAATATGAGGCTTATATCGCGCGTATTCCGTGGGTACAGTTCTAAGCGCAGGGATTTTAATTTTTAATTTTTATGTTATGCAATTTATATCGCGCACATATTCAAGGCGCAGGGATTTATTTATGCCGTGTGAGATGGAATTTTTGTACACAATACATCACGCATTCACATCGGCCAGCAGATCGCAGCCATTTCGGCGCATATCCTACTTTTCACGGCCTATTATTCCAAGTCACACGGGTATTTTGGTGGACAGTTTTATCTATGCCTATACACTTTTGCCAAGAAAGACCATTGTGTCAATCGTGGGATCTTTAACGTGCACACCCCAATGCAGTGTACACGAAGGAACCTCGGTTTTTCGTCTCATCTGAAAGACTAGCACTTGAACCCCCCACCACCTAGGTTAGAAAAGGGGGGAGAAAATTGCTAACGCCCTGACCCAGGGTCGAACTCGCAACCTCTCGCTTCCGAGCGCAAGTGCGTTACCACTCGGCCACCCATCACTGACTAGCTGCTGTTTGTTAATATATATACTTATGTCGCTTTACATGTACAACCATATGTCACTGCCAGGGATATTGCAAGGAACACATACTGGTCGAAAGAACTACACATTACTAGTGTTTCGTCAGAACTGGCATTTTCACATGAACATGAATTTGTAATTAACTCATTTGTGAATGCTCAGATTTTAATTAATAATAACGTGATAACCTTACTTGCACTGATTCGTGATCGCTTGTTTTGATCGGACATGCATTTAAATGTATTGCTTAAGAACAGCTTTCCATCTTAAAAGAACTTCACCTGCCATTCTCTCCTCAGGTTATAAAATATCAGAGTGTGGCAGTGATGGTAAAGTAGACCTGGATGAAACCCGTCCTACTATCCTGACATGTACGGGCATCACAGATGACACAGTGTACTGGAACGTGAGTCGCCTTGACGGCTCGAACTTTTATGTTGCTACCTGTACCCCATCCACCTCGCCCTGCTCTTCTCACTTCAACGGGTTTGACGCGAAAATAACAGAGCACAACACCAGTACACTGACCGTCACACTGAGAGACAGAACTAGCATCACTGGCAAGATAATATGTGGTGGTTCGGCTATGGCAAGTAGTTCAACATCCTGCAACCTACGTATTGTGCGTGAGTATCTAACTTTAATTCTCTTTTAGTTTACACATAATTCTCTGAAATATAAGATGACTTCCGTGTGGTCATTCCTTTCGAGTCTGACACTTTCCTGACCAGAAGTGGCACTCAGTGTTTACTGAGCTAATTGGGGTTTTGACATGTTTTAGTTGTCTCATAATTGTGTGACTGTCTGTCCACTATAAAGACCGTTGGGTTGATGTACTTGTCAATGTTTCGTTTACTAAAAAAAAATAAAAGTTGCAGCAACTGACCTTTCTTGTTTTTGAACCTGGAATGTGAAACGTCATCAGTCTATCTGCTTTTCGATGTTCCTACTTTGCGTCTGCTAGGATCACGACTGCTTGACATAATAAATCTGTGCGTTAACTCCAGTCATCCAGCCGTTCATGCCTGCCAAATTTCCTGCAATATGAATTCTTGTCAGATTGTTTTTCCGAAGTTCTCCGAAATGTTAGTTTTAGGTTAATTACCAAAGGATATTTGTCCGACTGAATAGGTGCTCCTTTTTGCCAAAACACCATTTCAGTTAGGATTGAAAGGATCATGTTGTGTTATTGGAAATCTTTCAGTTTAGCGGCAATGTCAAACAATTCAGTGACGGGTTATGCCCCATTTACGGTCTACAGAAGAATGCATCTGCAATCTATCGACCAGATATATTAAAGGCACAGTAAGCCTCCCGTAAACCATCACAGATACTGTTAGGCTTTTACACACAGTACAAACACCCTTTCATTTAAACACTCACCGCTTAAGAACATCCTAGGTGCTCTCCGTAAAGAGCGAGCAATTTTCAAAGAATTTATTTTTGCGTGGTTTATCTTACCCCTGAGCCATCGTGAACCCGTGTGATCCAGTTTCTCTTTTTCACAATGTTGTCGTCAGTTTGTAATTCGCTGTGAGCTTATCTGCAATAGCACGTAATTATGTACCTCTGACTATGCACGAAACAAACGGCTGTGGTTCACAAGAACTCTAGCGATGGCTTTTGACTGTTCAGAGGAACTGGCGATAGGCA
>NC_090252.1:39261627-39279127 GCF_037325665.1 Littorina saxatilis
TTATCACACCTGTTTCACGTTTTTTGTAAGAAGTAGTTACGCCTGTTCAGGGGTGTCGTTTGGGTCGGCCCTTAGGCCAATCGCCGATTTTTTTTTTTACTTTGGCCGAAACTTTCATGTCCCTATCGGCCAAATGTCCGAAGAATATTCGCTTAAATCGGCCAAAGTTTGTCCAGTTTTTTTGTATTGGTCAGGCTTTGATTGCTAGATCTGCTGCCGATGTACTTAGTCAACTGACAGACGTTTATATCCTTCGCGAATACAAAAAACGAAACATCAATGTTTTGAACGGAAGCCATTGCCAACAAATATAGATGCCAGAGTGGTTTCCCTTGGAAAAGGGAAACCACACTCTCAGCGTTTGCGTTCGCCGGTTCGCGATAGTTCATCAGTCAGTCAGTGCTTTCGATTTGGATTTGAACATCATGTTCAACCAAAAAAGAAAAAAACTAAATTGGCCAAGGTTTTCTACCCTTCGCCAAGGTAAGTGATTCCGGACAAAATGACAGGAACACCGCGAATGTGGACAGTGTCAATGTGAGTGGTAGTAGTGTTGTCGAGTCGATCGAAGCAGACGACATAGCAGACGATAGTCACCGCGAATTGAAATCTGCTGAGCCAGAGAATGAAAAGCGTCCTCCAAACGGTTTTTGGCTCACGTAAGTGTAGCCTATGCGATGCTAACTTTTGTCTGTCTGTGCGTGCGTATGTATATATGTATGTATGAGTGTCTCGCACTCTTGCACAGTGTCACCTATGCTTACTGTGTGTGTGTGTATGTGTGACGGAGTGATTGAGTTTGTGTTACTGTGTGTCGATTTCTTACGTGAGCCTTGAAGGCTTCGCCTCTTGTTTATTGGTGTTTTACCAGTCATGTTTCCCAAGGCTTGTCAAGATTAGCACAAGATTGGAAGAGTTTTACTTTCAAGAAATTAAAGTTAAAGGTTTGAAAAAGTGTCAGAGAACTGGCGTCTGATGTAGTTAAATCAGCAAAGCTGATTGTTTCAGTTGCAGTAAGCAACATATAATCCAGGGGCGGATTAGGGGTGGGGGGGGGGGGGGGTGTTACAGGGGTTCCGGACCCCCCCTCTCAAAAAAAAAAAAAAAGTTTCTGTCTGTGAATTTTGTATTTTTTTTCTGTCTGTAAAGCCGGGGGAAGAGTTAATTGTCACAGTATGCGACATGTCTTCCTTCTAACCATACTATATGATGTCGGGAGCAGATATCAGTGAAGATAAATTGCCATTATTTAATACTAACGTAAAAAGAAATAATGAGTGGCTGCTGACACCAGTTGATCATGTTTAAAATCAAGGATAAGCCACCAATTGTTTATAAAATAGCTACAATTCTTCAGCTTCAGGGGGGCTTTGCCTCCCAGACCCCCCCAACGGGACCCTGGACCCCAGGTTGTACTCCCCCCCCCCTTCTGGCTTAACTGCTCCGCCCCTGTAATCTGTGTTCATAATACAATGATTGTATGTATTGGTGTTCCCCTCTTGAGTCTTGTGCTTCGATGTTGCGGTGACTTTGTATGAGCCAAAGTAATAGCCGAAAATTTTCCAAGATGTCCTAAAGCTTTCTGACAGTTTCGGCCAAATGTCCCAACATGAAAATGTCTAGCAACACCCCTGCTGTTTGTGATGGTCGTGCTGCAGTTTAATTGTTCATTGATAACCGGATCCTTCCTTTGCACTAGCACTATGTTCTCCCATTTTCCGTGATAAAAATTGTCTACATTCCGATAAGCACTTTAATTCCTCTCTGAAATGCAAATTTATACTTGATAAGAATTGCCTATGCCACAAACTCTTTTCTTGTTTTCTGTTTTGTTTTGAAGAAGGAGGTTATTTTTTTAGTACATTCCGAACTGTTCACATTATTGTAATGGGAGATTTTCGCATTCCTGGAACATTTTCTTTTATTCTCACAGATGTTGAAGAACATATCAACGATATGTACGAGAGTCCCGATGCCAGAGCCTACGCAGGGTCATCGCACGTTCTATCCGGTCATAACGCTTCCAATGCTGGTATCACAACAGAACCCAGCACAGTCAACGAGGAATCAGAAACTGCCTTCGGATATTTAACAGTCATATCGCCAGTACCGCAGACTACTGCAAGCGCACAGCAGCACAACCAAATCCTGGAATCTGATTTATATTCTAGCCCGGATGAAAACGGAGCACAACCTCCCGTTGCCATAGCCACACAAGCTGCACCAAAAGACGCCGATGTGTATGCAGTGGTCAACAAATCAGACAAGGCCATACCTACCCTTACAATGGTCACACCAACTGAACCAAAGGGCGCCGAAGTCTATGCTGTGGTCAACAAACCAGACAAGAACAAACCTACCCCTACAATGGTCACACCAACTGCACCAAAGGTCGCCGAAGTCTATGCTGTGGTCAACAAACCAGGCAAGGCCAAACCTCAAGAAACCCCCGAATCTCAGATCGACGAGCACGCAGTTGCTGATAAAGCCAGGTCAGAGCCGAAAAATAGCGAAGGTCTCGAGACAACAATTTCTGCTGAAGGCGAGACTGAGTATGGTTCAGGACATGTGTACTCGCAGGTGAACAAAACATCACCACAGAACTGACCTAACGTGCCGTCGACTAGTAAAGAGTCGCACTTTCATGATGCTTACGTCTGGACGACTTGATGAAACAATTTCAAAACATTAACATTGATCTGAAATGGACTGACTATTGTTGCCAGTCTGTGTGAGAAAACTATGCTGAGGGTTAAAACAAAGAAACTACAACATAAATAAGGTCTTCTGAAAATAAGACAATAATCAAACATAATCCAGAGTGTTAATATTCCTTGTTTACACGAGTTAACACACTATAAAAAAAAAACTTTTGCCAAGTGCAACATTCTGCTCGAAAGATCCATATAGCTACAGGAGACGTTGAGAGACTGACTCAGAACATTAACAGGTATTCATTTTATCTCTGGATGTGTTCAGTGAACATTTCATGTTGCTGTGTTTAGTGATTGTTTTAATGTTAATGTGTTCAGAAAACGTTTTGAGGTGGATGTGTTCAGTAATCATTTTAGGATTACTATGTTCAATAATTGTATTCTTGTCGATGTTTTAATTCAGTGATTATTTTTAATGTTAAGAATCTCAAAAGAGATACAGCAACTTCTGTTGATACCTAGCTAAAGAGAATGGATGGTTTTTACCTTCTCGTACGTGACTCGACAAACGTTTTTGTCATCATTTTCACGAGTTTTCATTCACTAGCACCTGGGAAAAAATCTCATGTTCCCCAGGCAATAAATCCCCTGTTACCATAGTTGCAGGAAGCAGGTTTTTTTTGGTTACACACTCCGAGTTCTGAATATCGTGCATATTTACCAATGTCGATTTTCAGGTATTACTGAGCCTCTGGCGAGGTAATACCTGTAAATCGACCCGAGGGAAAATATGCACGATATTCAGGACGAGGTGTGTAAGCTTTTTATCCCATTACTCCGACGTTTTCATTAAAAAAAACGAACTTGTTGACACAAACTCTGCGAGTGCCTGTTTACTGCTCATCAAACCTTCTGCCACCGAAAATCGTGTCATGATATTCATGTGCGGAACGAGTCCCCTTTTGTCTTTTGTTTCCAGGATTGTGCGTTGAATGCATTTGATACTGTGCAGTTACCGGCCGGTTTCAGTTGGTTACCCGAGCTGGCATTCGTCAAAACTGCGAAAGACCGCATTCTGATAATCTTCGCTTCACAGCTAGCGACGGGAGTGAATGATACCTGAAGGGAAGTAACTCATTAATTTTTGACCTGAGTTCAGGATTCGAAAGACCGCGTGTGTGATTTTACAAGCGATGAAGATGATTGCTGAGTTTGTGCTTATTCGAGCCTTTGTGCTTCAGTGTTCAAATTTGGATTACCTACTTCTTCAATCGTCACTTACTGATTTAGGTGAGCCTAACTTTGATGTATGTCGTTGTCTTAGGCCATTAGGTATCTGTCTGGGGGAAAACGGCGCACCACTGTGGAGTTGTTTTTATGCGGCAACGCATGTAGCCAAGTGGTCTCTGTATGTCCAAGATCCGACCTTCTTCGCCACCTTTTATTCTAACAGTATCACCAACTTTGAAAATGGCAATTTCCATGCTGGTCAACTTGAGCCGAAGATACTACATGTATAGCAAACGACAGATCCTGCAGCAGACGACAGATCTGTAGCAGACGACTGATGAGACAGCCTTGTTCTATTGAACCATATTTAGCAACTAGATGATTACCCGCTTTGCCGGGTACCGGCTTCGCCGGGAAGAAGTAGAGCCGAATACCAGGCTGTGCCTGGGAAAGCCGGCGCACGAAGGAAAGGAGATAAATGCGCAAAACACTGGAGACCTTCTAAAAATAGTAACGTGCAGTGACCTTCTAAAAATAGTAACGTAGTAACGGGAATATGGATTGACGCCACACGGAGGAAGGGAGATATATATATATATATAGATCAATGCTCTAAAAGCGATAACAAATGAACAAAACTATAAGCATACTGTTTTAGTGTAAGTTTTATTTTGTCGTTCAAGATTTTGAATCAGGATGTTCTTGGGATTGATCTAAGCGGTTGTCCATGAAGCGTACCTCGTTACGACAACTTCACTAGAGTTGTGCGCCTTCAATCACTGTGTCAGTGTGTCTCTGTCGCTCTCTCTCGTGCTCTCTGTCTCTCTCTCAGTCTCACCGCGTCGGACAACTCATAATCTTCACTCAGCTCTATTCACCCAAACAGATTATGTAGGCCTACATTCTTTGTTCTTTTCTTTATTTCTTCAATGATAATGTTTGTAGATCGTTAGCCAAACGTAAGTTCGACTTTTATACCGCAGAATATCTCAATCGTTTTGCTCAAAAAGTAGTCCCCGAGTTAACGATAAATATGCAGATGACCTCTAAATTATTCAAATGTACTCTGAGATCAAAGACAATGACCAATGACAGGTGAGATCGAGACTCGGGTGTGATGGATAATCCATATGGTTGGGATGGATTATCCAGAATAATCCCCTCTACAGCTAACAGAGACAAAGAGGCAGGTCATGGGATAAGTAGAGGTTACATGCCGAGTCTCAGTGATTATCAAAAATAATGGTCGAAGTTAGCGGATCATGAAAAATGCGAGCTTCAGCGAGCTTTTTCATGACCGCGAACTGAGACCATTATTTTTGATAATCACTGAGACGAGGTATGTAACCTCTTTATTCCTCCTTTCTTCAGTTATTCAAAGAAAAGAGGAATTTTTGTGCGAAAGTTTGATCGAATCCAAATCACTCAACCAGTCTACCTGCGCTGGCGATTGAATAATGCGCGGTTGTATAGTTCAGGGAAAATCAATCAAATCTGTTAACACTTCTTGTCAGTTTCCCTGTTTTGGACTAAAATCAAGTACACAGTTATGTTGTTATTCTGCTGTGCCGGTAAAGGCAGATAGTGTGTGTTCTGGTCATGTTTTGGTATCGCTTAGGAAATGTTCTTTCTTCGAATGGGACAAGCAGACGAACTTTTTCACCCGTGTTCCAACGTTAAAAACTGTATGAAGTTCCGTTTTCTGGGGCAAAATAGTGTATGAAACCGCTGTATGTTCTTTAAATTGATGCGATGTGTGCATTTGGTTGCGTGTGATCTGTTTATAATGAAATATTGTCGAAAACTAACCATCGGATTGCAGTCTCTTGTCCAAGCAACTCAGTTCAGAAAATTTGGAAGGGGAACTACTCTTGTCGTACGAGAGTTACTTGCCTTGGGAGTTTGCGTGCACTCATACGAGATCTAAAGCGAGTTTCTCTGCACTGATCGTTAGATTTGGATTTAGAAAACAACCAAACTCAAAGATTTTATATGGAGATTAATGTGTTCAAGCCTGTAGTTGCCAGTTTAAATGCAGTATGTTTGTATTGTTTGGTCTAGAGATGTATATTTCGTACATTGGAGCGTTCGGAACTTTTCAATCGCTAAAGTAGTTCCCTCAAAGTCTAACTCATCAACCTGTGAGCTATCGAGGATTCAGGCCCGTTGTTGGGTAAGTGATTTTGGTTGTTGGGTAAGTTACCGAAAAATAACTAGCCCTACACCTTTACAGAGAGAAAGAAGCAGAGGGGGGAATAAACAGGGATAATCAAAAGCAAACCCAATAGAAATGCTCGGGGATTCTTCGGCTCTTTTCATTGGTGTTTCCCCAGACCTAAACAGACGACACGACACTGCTTTGCAAAGTTCCAAAAACCAACTGGCAAACTGGCAAAACAAAACTACTTCATGAAAGGTCATACATTCATCAAAAGCAAATGAAACCTAGCGATATGTGTTGTCTTCTTACAGAGTCATGGAGTGCGTGTATCTGTGTTTCGATACACAGACGTTCGGAGAAACACGAACGTCAAGTTCAAGTAAAACGACCCCTGACACACACATTTTGACCCGTGCACAAGACGTTGTATCGATAAACGAGGCACAAATAAGAAACAATAATAAAAGCAAAGAAAATAGCAACAAAATATGCAAACATCTAACAAAGCCGAGCAAGCAGAATGACAGGTCTAATGAAAAACAAAGAGGTACTGAGTCGGAAACAAGATCGCGATTCTTTCCTTCGCTGCACGAAGCAAATCTTCTGTGACCTTTGACCAAACGTAGCTTCCACATTCCGACGATCACTCAGCTTAATATTTACAACAGAAAGCCGAGGGGTGGAACACCGAGATGAACCTACAGAACTGTGCATCCTCAAACCTGACATATTCATCCCAACATTTAATGAACTCAAAAACACAGAAAGTTGCATTCACACGCCAGCTTTGAATGCCAGTGGTTATCAAACCGGGACTCGTGTGGTTATCAGCACGGAACCCGTGTTTCAAAGCATGGCTCCCTGGGTTGATTGTGCACTTATTTTCTCACTACCAAAATGATGACAAAAACGATGTTTGGTGGTTTGTTGACAGACCAGCTTTTTTGTCTGTCCTTGGGGGGCATACCGACTTTTGTTTCATATTTATTGACCGCGACCTTGGTCAATAAATATGAAACAAAATACGATATGCTCCCCCTCGGACCGACAAAAAAACCGGTCTGTCAACAACCCATCAACCATCTTATAATATCAATACACTTGTTGCCGTGTGTAAAACTGTTCTGTTGCTCAGTTTCCTATGATTATACTTATATTATACCTTTTGCCATAATAATTAGCATATATTGCTTGCTTGGTGAGTGCCAATTGCTTCGTGCAGCAAGCTTCACGAAGTATACTTCGCGTAGTCGACTTCGCCATATTAATTGCCGGCTTAAAGCTCAGACGCATTATAACAGTCGACGGCTAAGGTATATAACTATAGTATCTCCATACCCTTACACTGGTGCAATTCTGTAACACATAGTACATAGCCACTGGTGAATTAACAGAGAGAAAAATAAAGAACAAGTCGCGTAAGGCGAAATTACTACATTTAGTCAAGCTGTCGAACTCACGGGATGAAACTGAACGCACTGTATTTAGTCACTAAGACAGTACAGCTTCGATCGTCAATCCCCGCGTGAAGGAAATCGCTCACCTTCCACGTGCAAAACGTAGTGGTATTGACACGCCAGATTAGCGCGGTAGCGTATTGTGCTAAGCAGGAAAGCGCGCTTTTCTGTATTCTTGTTAACTTTCTGAGCTTGTTTTGAATACAACCTATCATATCTATATGTTTTTGGAATCAGGAAATGATCACGAATAAGATGACATCATTTTTGGATCGATTTCTTACATTTTAATCGTAAGACTAATTATTCTATTAAAGGCACAGTAAGCCTCCCGTAAACCATCACAGATACGGTCAGGGTTTTACACACAGGACAAACACCCTTTCATTTAAACACTCACCAATTGAGAACATCCTAGGTGCCCTCCGTAAAGAGCGAACAATTTTCAAAGAATTTATTTTTGCGTGGTTTATCTTACCCCTGAGCCATCGTGAACCCGTGTGATCCAGTTTTCCCCCTTTTCACAATGCAGTCGTCATAGTTAGTCATTTGAATGCGACTCGACGTGAGCTTATCTACAATAGCACGTTTTTTTATGCACGAAACAACGGCTGTGGTTCACAAGAACTCCAGCGATGGCTTTTGACTGTTGAGAGGAACGGCGATTTGCACTGATAAACCGGGCCGTCGTCTGCTACGACCCTTGCGTGACCCTGCTTCCGGGCTTTTCTTTTTTTAAACTTTCACAACTTCGAATTGTTCTGATCTTGTCTTGATGAAAAACGAATTCTTTTATGATTAAAGAATGTTTGTGTAACAAGCTGTCAATTTATTATTTAGATTTTAAAAGTTAGGTCTAGCGCAAAAACGAGGCGCCATTGTTCTTCAGGGCCAAGTCCACGAAAATAAATTCTTGGAAAATGTCTCACGCTCGACAGAAAGCAGCCAGGATGTTCCCGTTCGGTGAGCGTTCAAATGGAAGTATGCTTGTACTGTATTTAGACGCTCGGGGAGCTCTGTGATGGTTTACGGGAGGCTTACTGTGCCTTTAATTGTGATCACATTTTAAGAGTAAACATGACATATGTATATATTTTTAGATTCAGAATGTATGAAGAATACGATGCAATCCATTTTAAATCTGTTTGCGAAAAATCGATTATAATGACAACTTTAATGAGCAAACTCATTAATTAAATGTTAAGCCTCCAATCTGAAATGCAATACCAAAGTCCGGGCTTCGTCAAAGATTACTTGACCAAAATTTCAACCAATTTGGTTAAAAAAAAATGAGAGCGTGACAGTGTCACCTCAAATTTTACAAAAAGCCGGATATGACGTCATCAAAGCCATTTATAAAAAAAATGAAAAAAAATCTGGGGATATCATACCCAGGAACTCTCATGTAAAATTTCATAAAGATCGGTCCAGTAGTTTATTCTGAATCGCTCTACACACACACACGCACACACACACGCACACACGCAGATACAGACACACACACCCACACACACACACACACACACACACACATACACCACAACGACCCTCGTCTCGATTCCCCCCTCTACGTTAAACATTTAGTCAAAACATGATTAAATCAAGTCGCGTAAGGCGAAATTACTACATTTAGTCAAGCTGTGGAACTCACAAAATGAAACTGAACGCGCTGTATTTTTTCACAATGACCGTAGTAGGCCGCTTGTGCAAAACGCAATGAAACTGACGAGACTGTTCAGCGCGGTAGTGGTTTCGCTGTGCTGCATAGCACGCTTTTCTGTACCTCTCTTCGTTTGAACTTTCTGAGCGTGTTTTAATCCAAACATATCATATTATCTATATGTTTTTGGAATCATGAACCGACAAGAAATAAGGTGGAATTGTTTTTAAATCGATTTCGGAAAATTAATTTTTCATAATTTTTATATTTTTATTTTTCAGAGCTTGTTTTTAATCTGAATATAACATATTTATATGTTTTTGGAATCAGAAAATGATGAAAAATAAGATGAACGTAAATTTGGATCGTTTTATAAAAAAATAATGTTAATTACAATTTTCAGATTTTTAATGACCAAAGTCATTAATTAATTTTTAAGCCACCAAGCTGAAATGCAATACCGAAGTACGGCCTTCGTCGAAGATTGCTCGGCAAAAATTTAAATCAATTTGATGGAAAAATGAGGGTGTGACAGCGCCGCCTCAACTTTTACAAAAAGCCGGATATGACGTCATCAAAGACATTTATTGAACAAATGAAAAACGTGTCCAGGGATATCATATTCAGGAACTCTCAGGTCAAATTTCATAAAGATCGGTCCTGTAGTTTACTCTCAATCGCTCTACACACACACCCGCACACACACACACACACACACACACACACACACACACACACACACACGCACAGACAGACAGACAGACAGACACACATACACCACGACCCTCGTCTCGATTCCCCCTCGATGTTAAAATATTTAGTCAAAACTTGACTAAATATAAAAACGATCATATAGGTTTTCGCACCCATGGGAGGTAATCGGAAGCGACCAAACAGACTGAGCTAGTAGCGCGACATATGTCGTGACAACCAGGTGACAGTATACGTAAGGTAGCGCGACATATGTCGTGACAACCAGCCTTAGCGCGTGCGTTGCTGCAAAGACAAAAACAAATTAACAGAACTGCAAGCTCAAATGTTGATCATGCTATTATGTTCAATTGTAAGTGTGCACATCCTAGATACTGGGTCACAACTATGGGACATGGACACCAGGAAAAAAAGTAGGACTGAATTGAGTGAAATACTCTTTTTTAAGTGCAAAAGACATGCCTGTATCTTTTTCTGTCAAAGAGAGGACCTTTCATATCGGGGTTTCTTTAGAAATGACAATTAGACACATGCAGTACGCTGTATGTCGTGGGTTACATGGTTTCCACTTTAGGCTTCAATATCCCACAGGAAAGAACTTTAGCTCAGTTATTGCATGTGGCATGTGGACAACATTGATAAATAAATATGCAAACATGAAAGTTTGAAATTACAAGTTTCCATAAGTTAACTAGATCGAAGTAGAAAGTGGAAACCGTAACCCACGCAATTTCCAGGTGCAAAAGTTTTTCTTGTAGGTCAAATGTAGCAACTAGCCTTTTGGGCACCCTTTTGGGTTTTAATACATGATAGAAAGATTTAAGTGAGCAAAAAGTTTTCGATCTGTGCTCACTGGGTTTATGTGTATAGAGATAATACTGTCGTGAGTTACATGGAAACCATAGTTTGTAATGTCTTTTATTTCCAAAGAAAAGAACTAAAACTTGATTATTGCAATTTGCATGTGGACAACATTGATAAATAAATATGCAAACATGAAAGTTTGAAATTACAAGTTTCCATAAGTTAACTAGATCGAAGTAGAAAGTGGAAACCGTAACCCACGCAATTTCCAGGCGCAAAAGTTTTTTTTGTAGGTCAAATGTAGCAACTAGCCTTTTGGGCACCCTTTTGGGTTTTAATACATGATAGAAAGATTTAAGTGAGCAAAAAGTTTTCGATCTGTGCTCACTGGGTTTATGTGTATAGAGATAATACTGTCGTGAGTTTCATGGAAACCATAGTTCGTAATGTCTTTTATTTCCAAAGAAAAGAACTAAAACTTGATTATTGCATGTGGACTACATAGATATATAACTATGCATGCATGAAAGTTTGAAATTTTCAAGTTTCCATAAGCGACAATCCTAAATGAGAGAATTAATCGATTGTCGATCGTGCGTTGCAGAAGAATCGAAAATTTCATAATGGCGCCGATCATGAGAACACATGTGCTGCTCAAACTTTGCACCAGATCAAGCTTTAATCAGCAAAATATCGCAAAATTCGTCGATGAATATATGCTACAATTGTCAAAAAAGATTTTACAGGTCTCAAACAGTGAAGATACAGCGTGGTCTGTCGTGAGTTACGTCTCAAAAACCGGAAACGAATACGATTGGGTGGATAAATTCTCATTGTCTATTCACATGACCGGGTCAAACGTCATGAATGGAACTTTCGACGGTGTTCCCGCGATCTCACAACGCGTGTGTGATAGGCAATGCGGGATTTGTCGTCTGCTGTGGCCATGCTTTCGTGGGTTACAGATGGAAACGAAACAAGGGTGGGGTACATTCAAGCGCGATTATAAGCTGAAATAAATTTGTTTCCTACCGTAGTGCTGTGTTTTGAAAACCTAAATGTTGTTGAAATAAATAAATAATGACTTTGAATAACTTTGAGGTTTCCTTTGTTCAGCAGATCGCATTTTTTGATGAAGTTGAAACCGGAAACGACGGTAACCCACGATTACGTGTTTTCTTTGCCGATCAAACTCCCAGAAGAAGAAAAATAGATGTAATTCTTGAGTGTGTATGTCGAGAATAATCCTTCAGCTGACCCATAAACATCACAATAAAATTCACAGAGCTTTATTCTCCATTGTGTACAGCTGCAACACAGACTGGTGTATTTTTGTCCCAGTTTTAGGTGCTGTTTTGGGGGCATTTTGGCTAAAAATTAAATCGTTTAAAACCCACAGCAATGTTTGGAAACCCAAACTTGGTTGTTACAGTAAGTCAAATCCATCCCCTTTGACATCAAAGCATCCCCTTTGTCATCCATTGCTCAGAGATATTGTGACAGTCATTCAAAGTTGACAACCCATAGTATTTCCCAGTATCTAGGACGTGCACAAGTGGATACGGCTTGAAACATGCTTTTAGCAAAATGGGTTTTGCAAGTGTGCTTGTTTGTTTGTTTGCTTAACGCCCAGCCGACCACGAAGGGCCATATCAGGGCGGTGGTTTTGCAAGTGCTGTTTTGCTGTTTGCTTAACGCCCAGCCGACCATGAAGGGCCATATCAGGGCGGTGGTTTTGCAAGTTTGCTTGTTTGTTTGTTTGCTTAACGCCCAGCCGACCATGAAGGGCCATATCAGGGCGGTGGTTTTGCAAGTTTGCTTGTTTGCTTAACGCCCAGCCGACCATGAAGGGCCATATCAGGGCGGTGGTTTTGCAAGTGCTGTTTTGCTGTTTGCTTGTATTATTTGTAATGAAGAGGCATTTTTTTCAATCAAGGAAGAAAACCTTCATTCAGAATTATATCGGTATTTCAAAGCATGCATTTTAAGTGGAGACGACTTGAAAGATGCTTTCAGGAAATGTTGTGCATGTTTAATTTCCTGGTTGCTTGTATTTTTATTGTTTTTATAATGAAGAGACATTTTGAAATAGAGGAAGGAAAACTTCATTCATAATTCTGTTGGTCTTTCAAAGCAAGGTTTGTGTTGGCCATGCGCGAATTTGTTTATCAAATGAATTTAAATCAAAACTGACTTTCAGGCAGGAAAGCCTGTTAATCGCAAAGTGCGCTCTGGATTTGAGTTCGAACAAATACCAAGTTTCAAGCCATGCTTCTGTGATGGAAAGGGACTGAGAGTATTTTCTTTCATATTGGTAATGTAGCATTGTGTCAGCAGTCATCTAGGCAAGATAACGAGTCTCACTAGACTGCAACAATAGCTACTGCGACAGAGGTGTATCTCAGATCCAGTTTACATCTTTCCATGGACACTGCGATGAAGATCGTGTTGATTCTGTTCGTGAGTGGAGCATGGTGCGGCTGTACTGGTATGTTTATGCACGCTATCACATTGTCTTGATATATCTGTCTGTCTCTCTGTCTGTCGGTCTGTCTTGTCTGTCTGTCTCTCTCTCTATCTCTCTCTCTCTCTCTCTCTCTCTCTCTCTCTCTCTCTCTCTCTCTCTCTCTCTCTCTCTCTCTCTCTCTCTCTCTCCTCACATTAATTATGTTTCGACGCTCTGGGATGGCAGCAGTGATGTCCACTTGAAAAAGCTAGACTCTCTCTATCGTCGCTCGGCTAAACTCATCGTAAAGGATAATGCCTCAACAGATATGAAATTAAAAATGCTTAACTTTCTTCCACTGGAAAAGCATCTCAAGTTAAACAAAGCCATTTTCATGCATAAATTGTATTACGGTAAAGTGTCGATTTACATTACATCATTATTTAATAAAGCTACCGACAGATATGGGTCGGTCAACTTGATCCCACCGATTCCACGAATTGACCTTTATAAGACCAGTCTTGCATTTTCGGGTACATCAGTTTGGAATTTACTTCCATCATCCTTTAAGCACTTAAAGTCATTAAACAGTTTTAAAAAATGTGTTAAAAAACACTTACTGTCTGAGTAGTTTAACGCGTTTTGATTTACCACACTTAGTACTACGTCAAAGATATGCTGTGCATTGTATATTCGGAACATATTTTTGTTGTACTATTGCTACATGTTTGATTGCTACCAGCTTGTACTTATAATTACCTGCATAATATGCATCTGATTTTATTAATAACCACATATGTATGCTCGTCATGCCTCATCATCATCATCATCATCATCATCATCGTCATCGTCATCGTCATCGTCATCGTCATCGTCATCGTCATCGTCATCTTTGTCATCACGTGCTGAAGTTTTCCGACCTCCTTTTGTTGTTAACTTTTTAAATTTTTAACTTTTAAATTTTCAATGTTAACATTGTGTGTTTGTGCGTCCCAAGGACAGATTGTAAGAAAAGGCGTGGCCTTAAATCTTAATCCTTGTTAAATAAAGTTCAATTCAAAGTTCAGTTCAATTCTCTCTCTCTCTCTCTCTCTCTCTCTCTCTCTCTCTCTCTCTCTCTCTCTCTCTCTCTCTCTCTCTCTCTCTCTCTCTCTCTCTCATTAATTCGTCACATTCATATCTATAGTTAAGTAAAGAGAATGGGTGCACAAAGGTTTGACAGAATGCATTAGACTCTCATATGCCCTTGGTCTGAAAACATGTGCTGAATATCTGCATGCTATTTTGTGAACAGATAATGTGTTTTATATTTGTTTGTCGTCAATGATTGTTTTGATAGACCCTTCCCCCCACCATAAAAAAGATGATAAGACAGATGATAGCAATATAATAAAACGAAAACACCGACTCGAAGTGAATCTGATTTTAATTGTACGGCATATTTCTATATACATAGCAACTGACCCAAGGGTTTGTCTTAACAAAACCACAACAAAGAGTATTTATGTTTTCGTATTCTGGGATAAATCACGTCCGACCAGTCTAGCCTGTACTATAAACCTTAAGTCGTTCATGTTTAATGTTTTCTCTGAACGATTGGAATAACAGGGAAGACATAATATCACAATCAAAAGACTTCTTCAATGTTCGAGCAAAACACTACCCAAGTGCAGATATTATACAGTTAGCTACTTGTCAGACTTAAGAAGATCAAGTAGGTACTTGTGTAGTAATTGCACGCGTGTCTGCAAATTGACCAGTCAGTTTGACGCTACCTGCAAATATGACATTGATATTGAGAGAGCTGTTACAATAGCCGCTGATGAACACCTCAAACGGTATGATTCATATCACTCAAGAAGATAGCAAATTGGGTTTTGCTCTTAAATGATAATATAACGAAGCAGGAAAATCCTCACGTTAAAGAAGTGATTTTGTTTTTGGATATGTGCCAAACGCCTGTCGTTTTGGCGTGGCAGGAAGTAACCGCATTGTTAACATGTAATTTAATTAAGTCTGAGTGTGCCCGCCTGAAAAGGTGTGAGTAATGTACACTACATAGTACGGATCATCAGGAACAAGTGGTAGTTTGTCCTCTGTGGCGTAGATTTAAATGAGATATTTTACTGAGGAGGGATCAGCAATGAAGACTGTGTTTGGTGTTGTTCCTGTGTACAGTAGGATGTAACTGCCGTGGTATATGATCTCTCATTCTGTCTCTGTCTGTATCTGTCTCTGTCTCTGATTCTCTCTCTCTCTCTCTCTCTCTCTCTCTCTCTCTCTCTCTCTCTCTCTCTCTCTCTCTCTCTCTCTCTCTCTTCTTTAGATTGTACTCTCTCTCTCTCTCTCGTACTGTTATTGGCACGCAATCAATTGAACAAGTTCAACAGCATCGCGTTTTAGGGGTAATTATTGATTGTGAATTCAAGTGGCAGGCACAATTACAGCTTATTCCCCCCTCTGCTTCTTTACCTCTGTAAACTTGTAGGGGTAGTTATTTTTCGATAATGACCCAGCAACCAAACAAATAACGACCCAGCAACAGCCTGAATCCTCGATAGTGCAATGGGTTGAGAAGTTGTTCTGTTTCGGTACTACTTTTTGCGACTGAAAAGTTCCGAACGCTCTAACGTACGAAGTATACATCTCTGGAGCAAACAATACAAACATACCGCATTTAAATTAACAACTACAGGCCTGAACACATGAATCTTCATATAAAATCCATGAGTTCGGTTGTTTTCTGAATCTAGATTTGCCGTGCTCAAACGTTCATCACAAGCAATTTCCCGCAAGGCTCATACTTTGTCTAGCGACAAGAGTAGTTCCCCTTCTTTTCACTCAGTTTCTTCGACAACAGACTGCAATCCGACGGTCAGTTTTCAACAATATTTCATTTAATAAACAGATCACACGCAACCAAATGCACACATCTCATCAATTTAAACAACATAAAGCGGTTTCATACACTATTTTCCCCAGAAAACTGAACTTCATACAGTTTTTAACGTTGGAACACGGGTGCAAAAGTTCGTCTGCTAGTCCCATTTGACGAAAGAACAGTCATTATCCTAAGCGATACCAAAACATATACAGAACACACAATATCTGCCTTTGCCGCCACAGCAGAATAACAGCATATCTGTGTACTTGATTTTAGTCCAAAATAGGAAAACTGACAAGAAGTGTTAACAGAATGGAATGATTTGCACGGAACTATACAACCGCGCATTAATCGATCGCCTGCGCAGGTTGACTGGTTGAGTGAATAGGATTCGATCAAACTTTCGCAAAAAACCTCCTCTTTTCTTTGAATAACTGAAGAAAGGAGGAATAAAGAGGTTACACACCTCGTCTCAGTGATTATCAAAAATAATGGTCTCAGTTCGCGGTCATGAAAAAGCTCGCTGAAGCTCGCATTTTTCATGATCCGCTAACTTCGACCATTATTTTTGATAATCACTGAGACTTGGCATGTAACCTCTACATATTTGCAAGAAAGTAGCCAAGAACGTTTTTCTCCTATCCAAGTTAAAGCAATTTACGGACAGAAGGACTCTGGAAATGTTTCACCATGCTCATGTAATGCCTCACATCAATTATGTTTCGACACTCTGGGATGGCAGCAGTGATGTCCACTTGCAAAAGTAAGACTCTCTCTATCGTCGCTCGGCTAAACTCATCGTAAAGGATAATGCCCCAACAGATATGAAATTAAAAATGCTTAACTTTCTTCCACTGGAAAAGCATCTCAAGTTAAACAAAGCCATTTTCATCCATACATTGCATTACGGTAAAGTGCCGATTTACATTACATCATTATTTAATAAAGCTACCGACAGATATGGGTCGGTCAACTTGATCCCACCGATTCCACGAATTGACCTTTATAAGACCAGTCTTGCTTTTTCGGGTACATCAGTTTGGAATTCACTTCCATCATCCTTTAAGCACTTAAAGTCATTAAAAAGTTTAAAAAATGTGTCAAAAAACACTTAATGTCTGAGTAGTTTAACGCGTTTTGATTTACCACACTTAGTGTTACGCCAAAGATATGCTGTGCATTGTATATTCTGAACATATTTTTGTTGTACTATTGCTACATGTTCGATTGCTACCAGCTTGTATTTATAATTACTTGCATAGTATGCATTTGATTTTATGAATAACCACATATGTATGCTCTTCATGCCTCATCATCATCATCATCATCATCATCATCATCATCATCATTGTCATCATCGTCATCTTTATAATCACGTGCTAAAGTTTTCTGACCTCCTTTTGTTGGTAAACTTTTTAACTTTTTAATTTTTTAATTTTTCAATTGTATCATTGTGTGTCTGTGCGTCCCAAGGACAGATAGTAAGAAAAGGC
>NC_090252.1:39284127-39314127 GCF_037325665.1 Littorina saxatilis
TTTTCTCAGGTGAACAGAAACACAAAGCAAGTTTAAAGAGATAATTAAATATGAAAATATGTGTAATAGCTATGGAGATGGTCTAGCTGCCATGAAGGCGATCACATTCACGAACAGTGCCATGGCTCTAACTCAGCGAAAGGAAATATGAGAACATTAACAGTATTTCGCTTAGGCCAACAAAAAAAATTGTCTGTTTAGGGTAACCCGACCGACCCTATCGATTTGGCGCCGACCCAAAAACTTTTTTTTGATTTAAAAAAAAGAAAAAAAAAAGAGGTAAAAATGCTAAAAAGAGACATTTGGCGTTTCTTTCTCTCCCTTTCTCTCTGTTTTATTTATACGTTAGTTTTGAAACATGTATTCATCAAATATAAGAAGTGAATGTTCAGCCAACATAGCACTTACACACAAAAAACAAAAAAAAACAAAAAAACAAAAAAAACCCCTACCTACCTACCGACCCTACTTTTTTTGGTCATGTTACCCTAAACAGACAATTTTTTTTTTGGCCTTATGTGTTTATCAATTTGTAAACCTGCGCCAGCTTTTACATTAGATATTGTTGCTGTTTGTTCTTGGTTTATTACAGTGGCACAGCTAGCTTGCTTTCTTCATGTGTTTGAAATAGAAGAAAAACATAACTATTTTTAACTTTAATTTGCATTATTGATGACTATAACCATAATTCTTCCAATACTTCAAGGGATGATTGTTTGACTTATTCGTGATGAATTTTTACTTACGTTTTTTTTAGTATTCAGGCATGAGTATATATACGTTTTTCTCATTTGAGTACATGTTTTCCCCTGTGGGAAATCAGAAATGAAAGGACGCCTTAAAAAAAAGACAAGTTGATATTTTTGTTGTCATTTGTACATGTCATTGAATATATCATTGTAAAGCTTTTATTCTCGTTAACACGACTATCCGTACATCATCACGCAAACATGAAATACTTCCCCGTGAAACCAAAGTCCAAGCTTGCTTTTTTTTGCAGCCGATTTCGTGTGCTTATTTGTGGTCAATATCAAACAGACTCGGACATTAAAAACAGCAGTAGTAAATATTCGAGTGAAATCAATGTCAAAGGATTTCCTCAATATAGTGTGTTTTCTGTCGCGCAAAACAGACTTGCTCGTTTACATTACAACACGATGTAAGCAACATTCACACATCTGATAACAAAACTTCCGGGACGGCAAAACCTTTAAATCCTAGCCATGTCACTGAAAAATGTGCGTGACTAGAAATAATCAACGTGTTTGTTTGAACAATTGAACATGTAGTCGACCAAATGATTTGGTTTCCTGTCACGATCGCTAGCTGGAAGTTTGCCGATGCACAAAATGTATATTTTTATCAGCTGATAATTTTTTGTCGCTTTCTGTAACAAACATTAGAAAAAGGATCATGTGATCATGTGGAAAAGTTTCCGTAGTTTTCAAGTCACAACGCAGGCTCATCGCTGATGTACGGTGTTATTAGTTTCGGCGGAAGAATTGGGCGTTGTAGGTTCAGCTGTGCGCTTTGGTGATACCGAGTCAAGGATGTCAACTGTGTGGATATTACTGCTGCATATAGTAGTACATTGCTCTGATGGTAGGCTTGTTGAGTATATGATATATCTCTGTGTCTCTCTGTGTCTCCGTCTCTCTCTGTGTCTCTCTCTCTCTCTCTCTCTCTGTCTCTCTCACTGTCTCTCTCTCTGTCTCTCTCACTCTCTCTCTTTCTCTCTCTCGCTGTCTCTCTCTCTCTCTCGCTCTCTCTCTGTCTCTCTCTGTGTCTCTCTCTCTCTCTCTGTCTCTGTCTCTCTCTGTGTCTCACTCTCTCTCTCTCTTTCTGTTTATCTGTCTGTCTCTGTCTGTCTGTCTGTCTGTCTGCCTGTCTCTCTCTCACTTTCTTTTTCGCTTATCGCTCTCTCTCTCTCTCTCTTTCTCTTCCCCTCTCTCTCTCTCTCTCTCTCTCTCTCTCTCTCTCTCTCTCTCTCTCTCTCTCTCTCTCTCTCTCTCTCTCTCTCTCTCCTTCTCTCTGTTTCACTCTTTCTCCTTCCTTCTCTCTCTCTTTCTTACTCTGTCTCTCTTTCGATATGAATGTACACAATAGTTCATTTGGGATGTATATGTAGATGCTGCGATTAAAATACAAATATATACTCGAGCTATGTTTACATTGAAAGTGATTGTTAATGGATATGCTTTTGTTTAAACAATTGCGACAATATTTTCCTTGAGTCGGTAAGGATATTATTGACTGACGGTATGGGAATCTCATTCTGTGTTTATTACGCTTTATTTATCTGACCATGAAGAGATGTTTCCAAATTCAACTTTACGATGTCTTTTCACTTAAAGCAACAGTCCTTCCCGCTCATGTAAACAGCTCGGCCCGCCATATTTTTGTTTGTTTGTTTGCTTAACGCCCAGCCGACCACGAAGGGCCATATCAGGGCGGTGCTGCTTTGACATATAACGTGCGCCACACACAAGACAGAAGTCGCAGCACAGGCTTCATGTCTCACCCAGTCACATTATTCTGACACCGGACCAACCAGTCCTAGCACTAACCCCATAATGCCAGACGCCAGGCGGAGCAGCCACTAGGTTGCCAATTTTAAAGTCTTAGGTATGACCCGGCCGGGGTTCGAACCCACGACCTCCCGATCACGGGGCGGACGCCTTACCACTAGGCCAACCGTGCCGGTCTTGGCCCGCCATCTCAGAACTGGCAAACCGATTACATGGAAAGTACGACACTTCCTCAAACTCCTCAAAGACTGGGTGGCCGATTGGTAACGGACTTGCGCTCGGAAGCGAGAGGTTGCGTGTTCGACCCTGGGTCAGGCCGCAATTTCCTCCCCCCTTTCCTAACCTAGGTGGTGGGTTCAAGTGCTAGTCTTTCGAATGAGACGAAAAATCGAGGTCCCTCGTGTACACTACATTGGGGTGTGCACGTTAAAGATCCCACGATTGACAAAAGGGTCTTTCCTGGCAAAATTGTATTGGCATAGATAAAAAAAACGTCCACCAAAATACCCGTGTGACTTGGAATGATAGGCCGTGAAAAGTAGGATATGCGCCGAAATGGCTGCGATCTGCTGGTCGATGTGAATGCGTGATGTATTGTGTAAAAAAAATCCATCTCACACGGCATAAATAGATCCCTGCGCCTTGAGTCCGAGTCTGGAGATACGCGCGCGATATAAGACTTCATATACTATAATAATGATACTTGGTAAAATGTTTGTAACAAACCGTAAAACTCTAACGTTTTTCTCATTAATTTCATAAGCCAATTTCATAATTAACACTGACGTTTTCTTAAATTCAAAGTCGGTGTATAGTCACATGTCTTAACTTTGCCACAACTGAATTATGTATTTAAACATTGCATGCTATAAAGTAATACGTACATGCTATTTTATGTCAAACATGCAAAAGGAATGCAAGAGACAGTTCGTCTTAGTTGAAAATACAAGGTTTAAGACTAGTGTTGGTTGACATAATTCATGGTCAGTATAGTGCGCTGACATGAACAGAATAATTATAACATCCCTTCGTGTTACGCAGTGACAATTTTGATTTAACAGTACACGTGTAAACCTTTTGATTTATCGAAAAGTCTCGATTAAGATATGAAAGGCCCCTACATATATCAACTGATTTGGAAGCTAACATTCTAAAATGAGTTAAACTGCAAACAAAAGTGCAATTCTGAAAGCTTTCATTGTAGCAATGATTAAAATGATCACACTATTACACACCAGTGGTGGCATGCCATTTTGTCTACATACATTGTAAGCGTTGACAAACAACTGACATTCAAAAAAGTACTTCTGCGTATAATGTGACCCTCCACCACGGAATGAGTCGCACGTCACCTTTGCATGATTTTCATATGTTTACATATTTCTAAAGAGTTTTATGCTCTATTCAGTGATGAAACCCGTTTTAAAAAAAAGTGCGAATACTGTTTGAGTTATAAGCCTGTGACTAAGGTGACCCTCACACTGTTACCAGACACTCCCCGGACTTATATGTAAGCCTAGCGCAGAACCGCGCGAGATCAGATGTCATGCGACTCATTTCGTGGTGGAGGGTCACATATTGTATATTGTTGTCACTTGGTAAATCATGGTCACCCGCCAAACTGTATATCCTTCCTTGCAGCATGCTTTGAAGTTGTGCTTATCGTGCTCGATTGCTTTGATCGAATATGTTGGTCAACATATATTTTTCTCATGAAACGGATACATTGTTGTTGGGTTTTTTTCTGGAAAAGAAGGATGTACAATTTCAATCCTGATTTCCCCTTAAATGTTCACAATTATATGAGATCAGTTTGCTTTCTTTTGTGTGTGTGTATGTGTGTGTGTGTGTGTGTGTGTATGTGTGTGTGTGTGTGTGTGTGTGTTTGTGTGTGTGTACGTGTGTGTGTATGTGTGTGCGTGTATGTGTGTATGTGTGTGTGTGTGTGTAAGGTAGTGGGTGGGTGGGTGGGTTTGTGTGTGTGTGTGTGTGTGTGTGTGTGTGTGTGTGTGTGTGTGTGTGTGTGTCTCTCTCTCTCTCGCTCTCTCTCTCGCTCTCTCTCTCTCTCTCTCTCTCTCTCTCTCTCTCTCTCTCTCTCTCTCTCTCTGTCCGTGTGTGAAGTGTGACATGAAAAGTCCGACTTGTCTTACAGCATCGCATAGCCATATCACCACGGCAGCCACCGCCAACATCACCGCACCATCCGATGGAATCAACACCACGCTAGAGACCAGTAGCAGCCCTACACTTACACCCACAGTCACCAACACAGCGAAATCCAGCAGCATCAGTGCACTAGCAGCAAGCATCGTAACAGAAGCATGCAGCACCAAGTCAACTCTAGGCACTACCATAGCATCAGCTAGTGGCATGAGCACACAAGAAAGAAGCATCATTACAACAGCGCCTACCAACATCAGCACAGTTGCACTAACCATTACACCGACCGCTACCAAGAGTATCATACCTGCAACTAGCAGTACCGTCCCATTAACAACAACTGGCAGCCTCACACTAGCAACGAGCAGCATCGGTAGGCCATCTACTAGCGGTGTCATTACACCAACAGCTAGCACCATACCAACATCAAGCAGTACCACTCCAGCAGCAACTAGCGGCACTTCCATCACACTGATACCCAGCAATGATATCACACCAACAGCAAATGGTTCTTTCTCTCAAGCACCAAGCAGCACTCTCACACCAGCAACTAGCGTCACTATCAATCCAACAACCTGCATTGTTTCCATGCCAACAGCAAGCATCGCCACCGCCACACCAAAACCTAGCACTGCTATCGCACCAACCTCAAACATTGCTTACTCAAAAGCAACGAGCAGCACTATCACACCAACAACTGGAGGCGCCATCTCACTAACGGCTTTCACAATTACAACAAAAACTGGTAGCAATATTACACCTGTGTCATTCTCACCATCTAGCATCAACA
This sequence comes from Littorina saxatilis, assembly GCF_037325665.1. Classification (NCBI taxonomy): domain Eukaryota; kingdom Metazoa; phylum Mollusca; class Gastropoda; order Littorinimorpha; family Littorinidae; genus Littorina; species Littorina saxatilis. Next base: position 39,289,606 of record NC_090252.1, read on the forward strand.
CAACACCCACAACCTCTCGCGGCATCACGCCCGACGCTAGCATCAGCATCGCACCAACAACTAGCTTCACACTTCTCACTTCGACAATTTCAACACCCATTACTTACACCTGCGTCGCTCAAACAGCTAGCTCAGCTGTCGCTACAACAACTAGCGCTGTTTTCACACCTCCCATCTCCGGAACACCTAAACATAAGAACACCGTCACACAAAGCGTCTACGTCACGCCGACACATAACAATGCCGTCACCGGCAACATCACACCAACTGCCACATCTGATGTCGCAGAGACAGAACATATTTCCAAAATGTCAGCTGCGAGCATCTCAACCCAAACCATCATGACAACTGAACAAACCAGTCCGAACTCAACAAACCTTTACACACCGCCCATCGCTATCATTTCTGGTGGTGTCGCAGGGGGACTTGTCGTCATCATTATCATCGTCGTGTGTGTCGTGAAACGATGTGGAGGTAACGTAGCTGTGTTTATTGAACTGTGGAGAGAGAGAGAGAGAGAGAGAGAGAGAGAGAGAGAGAGAGAGAGAGAGAGAGAGAGAGAGTGAGAGAGAGAGAGAGAGAGAGAGAGAGAGAGAGAGAGAGAGAGAGAGAGAGAGAGAGAGAGAGAGAGAGAGAGTTACCGACAGACACATATAGAGAGAGCATGTGTGTGTCTGTGTTTGTGTTTGTGTTTGTATGTTTGCGTGTTTGTGATTAGTCTGTCTGAATAAGTATGGATTTGGGAAGTTATGCAGCGGGACAGACAGATACAACCAGATGTGCCAACCAACACATTTTGAGATAAATCAGAATGTCGAATATGATTTCGAATAAAAATGTCTGATCAGCAAAAAACCCATTTTAACCCAAAGGATAACTTTCATGGATTTGCAATTCTGTTTCTATCATATTAAGCCCGCCTTTTCTCTGTTGTTTCAGACAATTGCAAGGAAGAGAACTACACCGGTCTGACCGCTGAAGGTGAGTTCCATTCATGTAGCTTATTGTTTCTCTTCATATAGTTTCGTTCGAATAACATCACTGACACAGATATGCGATCTCAATAATTCTCCAAATACAACAAGTGCTGTATGACATCATTTGTTTTGTTTTGCTAAAGGCTACAAGTAGTGCAACAGTATTTGAAACAATGCGATTGATACAAAATAACAATCTGTTGAGTATATGATATCTCTCTGTCTCTCTCTGTCGCTCTCTGTCCCTGTTTCTCTGTCTGTGTCTGTGTCTGTGTCTGTGTCTGTGTCTGTGTGTCTCTCTCTCTCCCTCTATCTCTGTCTCTCTCTCTCTCTCTGTCTCTGTCTCTGTCTCTCTCTTTCTCTCTCTCTCTGTCTCTCTCTTTACGTGTGTGAATACTGAGATATATTCATCGCAAATGTTATAAGCAGATGTGTGTATCATTCCTTTACACATTCGAGAAAATGTAAACATGTTCAACCCTTCTTCTCCATGCGTACATAACAAAATCGCCTTTTTGTCATGATAAAATAGGAACAATTCCCTTCGCATATGCTATGTCCATGTCAACCCTTACTCCGTGAATGTAACGTTTTGTTTTGTCAATAATCAAATAATACATATTATTCCAATGACATAATTTATCTTGTTTTTTTATTTTATTTTGAATCGGTGAACGTTGGCAGTCTATTATTTTGTTTGTAGAGCCTTACTCCGTTCGTAAAACACCCCCCCCCCTTTTTTTGTCTTTTGAGATATGAACAGTTGAGACCATATTTTCTTTACTCATTTGATTTGTTCTTGTTTCATTCAGATATTGAAAAGGATCTCAGACAAATGTACGAGTGTTCGAATGTCAGACATTACGCGTCTCCCTGTCGTCTGCCCGATTTTGGAATCACTATCACCCCACGTGACTCTTCCTATACAGAAGCAGCTGACGAGGAATTCGAAACCAGTTTCGTCAACATGTGATTGATAACACGTCTACTCAGTTTCTTCGGCATGTGCCTGGTAACACGTTAGTCAGAAACAACATCAGTCTAGTGTTCTAGACATAACATCCCTTGGTGAATTGTCACCATGTGCCTTGTAACACGTCAGCCGTAAAGAATAGCTCGTCTTGTGTTCAAGACATAACAACCCCCAGTGAATTGTCACTATAATTATGTCTGGTAACACGTCAGCTGGAAAGAAAAGCTAGTCTTGTGTTCAAGACATAACAACCCCCAGTGAATTGTCACTATGTGTCTGGTAACACGTCAGCCGGAAAGAATAGCTCGTCTTGTGTTCTAGACATAGAAACCCTCAGTGAATTGTCACTATGGGTCTGGTAACACGTCAGCTGGAAAGCATAGCTAGTCTTGTGTTCTAGACATAACATCCCTCAGTGAATTGTCACTATGGGTCTGGTAACACGTCAGCTGGAAAGCATAGCTAGTCTTGTGTTCTAGACATAGAAACCCTCAGTGAATTGTCACTATGGGTCTGGTAACACGTCAGCTGGAAAGCATAGCTAGTCTTGTGTTCTAGACATAGAAACCCTCAGTGAATTGTCGCTATGTGCCTGGTAACACGTCAGCCAGGATTAAACAGTAAGTCCGATGTGTAAAACGTAAACATCAATCTGTGTGACATCTGAACAGGACTGCATAGAACTGTAATTTAAGTTACCAAGGTTCACATGACACGGCCACAAAGTAATGATAAGTATGCTCTTGTCAGCAAGACATGTGTTACAACGCATCAAACAAAACTAACATTTGAGGAGAGTGGTTGTCTACTTGTATCTGTCGTCTGGTTTTCTTGCATTCTGAGGATTTGCGTCCTATACAACCTGTTATAAAGTGAACGCTTTGTCAGCAGATTCCATGACTGTTTTTGCTTATCCTGGATTAAAGGTATCATCTAAATCTGTCTTGTATATAACACCTTGAACAACAAAACACGTGTTTATTAAGTATGCTTGCTCTATGGAATTGTCTTATGCTTTCTTTCTTTTTTTTGTGTGTGCTGTTCTTGTTGTTGTCCTCAATTTATTATGTGGTTTTGTTGGTTTCTACGGTGGAAAGTCATGACCCAACACAAACCTGTTATGTACTAAACATAATAACGACAATTGTGCTTTAACCGCTCTGGCTGTAATTAACATTATTAGATTTTGTTTATGTTGTTGCTACTGACGTGTATAATGTTGACCTTTGTTGAACACTAAAGCAGTGTGTGTGTGTGTGTGTGTGTGTGTGTGTGTGTGTGTGTGTGTGTGTGTGTGTGTGTGTGTATGTGTGTGAGTGTGTGTATGTGTGTGTGTGTGTGTGTGTGTGTGTGTGTGTGTGTGTGTGTGTGTGTGTGTGTGTGAGTAAATACCTATATTTGTGAAGGACTTTTAACCCTATGTTTGCTTCTTTGTTAACTTCAATCTTCATAATAAAACAAATGAAACGGTTGGGTTTCAGTTTTGTATATGTCCACACACACACATAAACACAATTTCAAAAATCTTCATAATAAAACAAATGGAACGGTTGAGTTGCTGATTTTGTATAAGTCCACACACACACACACACACACACACACACACACACACACACACACACACACACACACACACCGTCATACACACACACTAACACACATACGTATGTTACCCCAACCCCTACACTTCTCCCCCTCCACCCCAACACCCCCACACCCTCACACACACGTTGTCACCAATCCCAGTCGAGGTTGATTCTCTCGTCAACTTCTCATTATTATAATTGCAATATCATATGTTTCCTTGTTCCTGACCCAATAACAGTGGCTGCTTGTGCAAACAATCGTTTCCTTTGTCTTCGGAGGGAATATAAGTTAACAGGAGTGGATCTTTTGGTTGTGTGTGTGTGTTTATGTTTGTGATTATGTGTGTTTTTATGTTTGTGTTTATGTGTTTAGTATGTGTGTGCGTTTGCACGCGCGCGCGCACGCGCGCGTGTGTGTGTGTGTGTGTGTGTGTGTGTGTCTGTGTGTGTCTGTGTTTGTGTGAGTGCGAGCGTGTGTGTGTGTGTGTGTGTGTGTTTGTGTGTGTGTGTGTGTGTGTGTGTATATAACTTGTTTGTGGCTATGGGGTGACATCCTGGGTTTTATTTTACAAACTTTCACACAAAAAAGAAATCAACAACGCACCGACAACAAAAGAAAGAACTTGACGCCTTCTGTGCACAAACCTGATATAGGACAGCATTATAAATACACACGCTCTTAAATAGGCCTACCTTCCTTCATGAAGCTATTTATGACTTGTCATAAAGTCATTTACGTTTCAATTGAATGAATCGAAACGCACGAGTGGTAAGTCTCGTGCGTTTCGATTCATTCAAAGATGCAAAGATTTTCGTTGTTGATACAAAGGGACTTGACGCTCACTTTCTGCACGCTGAGAACGCCACTTCCTACAGTGACCCTGAGAACGTTCAAAAATACCATCAAAATATTAATTCTGCCCTACAGTGTTTTAGTTGGTCCATGATGGGTCCAACCATTTGTTTTCCTAATTTATGTCAAGCCTCTGATGCCAAGAAATTGAGTAATATGACTAAGGAGTTACACCCCTTATCCGTTCGTTATCAAAGCCTTGTGTAGGGAACGTCATGGCTTTGAGTTCAAAGTGCATCGCCCATGCCAACAGCAAACGGCATTTATCACTACAATTTCATCATGGAACCGGGAAAAGTTCACTTCGTTGGGCCGAGCCTTGAAATAAATAAGTGCTTGTTGTTTGAATGTACATATTTAAGTATGTGTGTGTGTGTGTGTGTGTGTGTGTGTGTGTGTGTGTGTGTGTGTGTGTGTGTGTGTGTGTGTGTGTGTGTGTGTGTGGGTGTGTGTATCTATGAATGCGTATCGATAGGGAGAAAGAGAACGCGCGCGCGCCTGTGTGTGTGTGTGTGTGCTAAGTGTGTATGTATGGTTGTGAGTGAAATGTATGAACTTTCATAAGATAAATGTAACAATAAGCGTGATAAATAAGAAAAAAAGTTTGAGAAAGACAGACACATGCAGACAGAGCATATCAAACAATTTTACGAAGTTTTTATCTGCACAGAACAACCAGGGAATCCAACACTTTCAAACTGCCCAAACACCGTCAAAGAAGGTGATGAGGTCACCTGCACCTGTCTTCCTTCAGTCAGCAGTCCTCCTGCACTCACTACATGGTACACGGGCACCGCTAACTACAACAATGTACTGCAGCTGAGGAATGTCAGCAAATCTCTGGCTGGTATCCATTACACCTGTACTCAGTACTGGGGAGGTCTCTGGAACGAATTCCGAAAAAGGACAACTTACTCCGTGTGTGTTTCGTGTAGGTCTATTTTGTCAGTACACATTAATTACATTGATTTAAACGGTCTTCATGACATAATAGGCCGGTGTACCTATAATATGAACGATTTATTTTTTTGACTTATTTTAGCTTCATACTTTGTTTTTTGGTGTGCCTTTTCAAGAAGAAGACTTAACTGTCATTTGAAAATGTCATTTATGATGAATGCGTACAGTAAGTACCCCTCTGCGTATGGGTATTACTTTCTCAACTTCTTGCCTCGCTCTACATACATTTTCTTATTTTCTTTAATGAATACTAAAATTCAATTCTGTTAACTAAATTTGCAGCATTGATGTCACCGCCTTGCAAACAACAGATCGAGGAAAACACTGCCGTGAGGAATAATGACGATGATGAGGTACACTGGATAGAGCTACCGTTTATCATTGGCGGAGTGGTAGGGGCGCTTGTCGTCACCATTGTTGCCATCGTTGTCGTCGTCGTCGTCGTTAGAAAGCGTCGTGGAGGTAATTATGCTTTGTTTTTGAGAAAAATGTGGATTGTCTTTGACTTTAGTCGTGCGTGACATGTGCGTATGAATGTGCATGCGTGTGTGTGTGTGTGTGTGTGTGTGTGTGTGTGTGTGTGTGTGTGAGTGTGTGTGTGCGTGTGTGTGTGTGTGTGTGTGTGTCACTGAGAGAGAGTGTGTGTGTGTGTGCGTGTGTGTGTGTGTCTGTGTGGGTGTGGGTGTGTGTGTGTGTATGTGTGTGTGTGTGTGTGTGTGTCACTGTGAGTGTGTGTGTGTGTGTGTGTGTATGTGTGTGTGTGTGTGTGTGTGTGTGTGTGTGTGTGTGTGAATGTGAGTGGGTGGGTTGGGGTGGGGGAAGGGATGGTGAGCGTCCCATGCTTAGCACATGTTTCACTGTTTAAGATAACTATATCTTTGTCATTTAAAATACAGAGTTGAACATTTAAACACGCTTTTGTACATACATGTATTCACTCATACCTTTCAAGTCAGGGGTTGATTTTTCAACAAACATACTTCGATTTCTGAAATTTCGTTACAATCAATATTTTCATTGCTGTGCAGGAACCCCCAACGTCTCGAAGAATTAGCTAATATGGCACATGAGAGTGAATGTCGGAATTACACGAGACTGTTTTACTTATACTATAACAGATCAGCTCAGAGCAATCATCAAGCATGTCGATCTTGCACTAATTCTTGTTCTTTTTTGTTGAAAAGCATTTTTTTTTCAAGTTTGGCTCATGCTCAGAACTTTTGATAGATGTGTAATATCACATTCATCAAAACATGAATACATGAAACACTTGTTTTCCAATAAACAGCCGTCCCGTGGTCAGCGTAATTGTAATTTATGTTCCTGTTTCATGTCTGTTCATGTCTGTGTCTCTCTCTCTGTCTCTCGCTCTGTCTCTCTCTCTGTCTCTCCCCATATCTCTCTTAGTCCCTTTCTCTCTCTCTCTCTCTCTCTGTCTCTCGCTCTGTCTCTCTCTCTCTCTCTCTCTCTCTCTCTCTCTCTATCTCCTTGTCTTTTTCTCTCTGCCTCTTTGTGTCTGCCTCTTTCTGCCTCTTGTTCTCTCTCCCCCCTCTCTCTCTCTCTCTCTGTCTGTCTATCTATCTGTCTCACTGTCTGTCTAACTCTCTCTCTCTCTGTCTGTCTGTCTGTCTGTCTGTCTGTCTGTCTGCCTGTCTGTCTGCCTCCCTCTCTCTCTCTCTCTCTCTCTCTCTCACTCGCTGTTTCTCTCTCGCTCTCTCTCTCTCTCGCTCTTTCTCTCTCTCTCTCTCTCTCTCGCTCTTTCTCTCTCGCTCTCTCTCTATCTCCCTCTCTCTCTCTCTCTCGCTCTTTCTCTCTCGCTCTCTTTCTCTCTCTGTCTGTCTGTCTCTCTCTCTCTCTCTCCCTCTCTCTCTCTCTCTCTCTCTCTCTCTCTCGCTCTCTCTCGCTCTCTCTCTCTCTCTCGTGCTCTCTCTCTCTCTCTCTCAATGAGCTGGCCCCACCATACCTAAATGCATTCTTGACTAAAGCTTCCGAGCGTTATGTGTCAAACAAATCTATATATATATTACCAAGGACTCGCATAGATCTATACAAAACTAGCTTTGCTTTAGTGGGACCTTCACTGTGGAACTCTCTTCCTTCAAATGTACAAACGTGCCGTTCATTGAACGCATTCAAAACCTCCCTCAGGAAACACATACTGAGGTCTTCATAAGTTACGCTGCCGGTATTGTAGCTAGCTTTGTTAATTATATAGAGCTTAAACAATGACCACGAGTTGATTACTGGAAAATAAACCACGAGTGGGTATTTGCAGCCGCTTGGTAATTCACGAGTGTGCGGAGCACACGAGTGAATTACCAAGCGGCTGCAAATACCCACGAGTGGTTTATTTTCCAGTAATCAACGAGTTGTCATTGTTTAAGCTATTTATACAACGAACAACACGGGTCGAACATGCAGTCATGCAGACGACATTTTGTAGGCAATTTCATTTCAGCCTAATCACTCAGAGTGTCAAATGCGCGTCATTCAAATAGTCCCTATTCTTTTACTTTATTCTTAGTCTCCGACTCGTCGGCATTATACTTGTCTCGTCTAAATATCGGACCCCATTGCTACGATTAAAACACAATAGCGTTTATATAGCTATTCTGACATTACATTCTGTGTTAAAATCATGTTTTTGTCAGCAGCAAGGACCAGAATGGTCCATGTCGTTGATTGCAGACGACGGTTCCCTTTCCGCATGAAGCCACGGAAATAACCGAACATTGAAAAAACCCACGGACATGTATTACGGAGAAAACTCGGGATAACCGGATGTTTAGCATTACGTCAATATGCTAGGAATCATATGACGTCATGACGTATCGTGCTTGCCTACGTAGATTGTATATATGTTCGAAAGTCTGACTTCTGTTGTGAATTCGCGTGGTGAAGACTGCGGTAAATCTGTAGATGATAAGAGAACAAGGATTGTCTCAGAAGAAACGACTAAATGTTTCAGACCAGTAACTTCATTTCAACATTGCACTATATAATGGACGTTCTATGTGACAGGAGAGTTTGCTGATTTTGTGTTAAACATTGGAGAGATCGTCTGCTAGAATCAGAGATAGGTCGCTTCAGATTGCAGCTTCTGGAAATTTGCAAGGTTTGTTGCCTGTTAAAGAACTGGATTTTACACATAATGTATGTCATGTACAGTAAGCAACAACAAAAACACACACAAAGCAAATGGCATCGTCTGTCGACTAGTCATACACGTCAGCCATTGTTGTTACAGTTTTGAGTCAACATTGTACGTATTCTTCCGCAACAGGGTCCAATCGTCTGGGTTTGAAATGTTCTAAAAATAAATTCTAGTGTTGATTATTTTTTAGCCCTCTTTATTCTTACTTCGAATAATCCACGTGTGATTTTTGGGTTTAATCAAAGTAGTTCGTTCTAATTTCTCACTTGTCTAAAAATAATCAACTAGATTTAATCCACCCCTCGGTTGCATTGCAGGAGTTGTATAAAATTATTTTTTTACTCTGAAATATTGACTGCTGCATGCCTACATAATGCTAAATCTACCTGTCTTGGTAGGCTCACTGTGTGCTTGTTGAATGGCACTTAGTTGTGTGTATATTATTATTAGTATTATATGTGTTCCTCCTTGTGCGTCTGCGTGTGAGTGCGCAAATGTGATTGCGTAATTAATGTTCCATTCTGTAATTGCTTTATTGATGTTCCATTCATGTATTTTCTACTACTTTTCTCATTTAGTATTACTGTATGCTTGATGTTTCTATGATTCTAGTCGGGCGCACGCGTGAATATGTGTTTGTGTGAATGTAAAGGGCACATTGTAAGATTAAGCCTATGGCCTAAAATGTCTACCCTTTATGTGAATAAAATGTTCTAAGTCTAAGTCTAAGTCTAAGTCTCTCGCTCTTTCTCTATCGCTCTCTCTCTCTCTCGCTCTCTCTCTCGCTCTCGCTCTCTCTCCCTCTCTCTCTCTCTCTTTCTCTCGTTCTTTCTCTCTCGCTCTCTCTTTCTCTCTCTCTCTCTCTCTCTCTCTCTCTCTCTCTCTCTCTCTCTCTCTCTCACTCACTCGCTCTCTCTCTTGCTCTCTCTCTCTCTCGTGCTCTCTCTCTCTCTCTCTCTCTCTCTCTCTCTCTCTCTCTCTCTCTCTCTCTCTCTCTCTCTCTCTCTCTCTCTCTCTCTCTCTCTCTCTCTCTCTCTTTCCTAAAGTGTGGTTACCTTTGTTGTTCATGGGCCATGTTCTTCTCACTATTCAAATGTATTTGTTAAAGCATTAACTTACTTATTCGTCTTGTTAATCATTCAAAAATTGAAGATGTATGCAGACATAAATGGATGGATTGCATATTGCTGAATGGATAAATGCATCCTTTTAAACATACTCATTTTTAAGTTGTATGAACTGTCCAGGCGTTAACCGATCGAGGGCAGCTCCAACTGGCCATGAAAACGGTATGAACAACAGTGACAACGACAGCAACTACAGCATCATCAGCAACTACAGCATCATCAGCAACTACAGCATCATCGGGAACGGAAGCATCACCAGCAATCCTGCTGACACAAACCAGTTGACTCCAATCACAGGTAGACTGAGGACCATTGTACATTAACATTATATGATCACTAACAGGCCAGGATAATAATGTACCTCACACAATCACCTTTTATGATGGTTGGCAAATGATAACATTACACACTATTTTGTGTGTTAAATCATTGAAAAAAAGTACATTGATCGATACATAACTGTTTTTTGTTTTGTTTTGTTTTTTACCACAATGTGACATTTGATACTGATTGAAACAGTCAAGGTTTTATTATACTGCGCTGCCAAACATTCAAATAAAGTACACATTTTTATTTCGGTTGATGTCTTGTTGTTGTTGTTAGTATTGTTGTGTTTTTTTGTGTGCTCATGTTTTGGAGTCTGTAAGGAACTATCAAAGCATGTCGTGTTTTTATGCCTCCTGGTTTTAGATTAAGAACAAGCTTAACCTCGATATTATGTCTTTTCAAACACTACCAGACCAGCCAGCCTACAGCATGCCCACACGGCGCAGTCAGCTGGTGGAGTCACACGACTACACAGACCTCGCTCTGCAGCAACTAGCCAACCCCCAAGGTAACAGTGCAGACAGTAAAATAATGCACTGGAGTGCTTCCGGCGCGAAATGTTGTTCAATAAAGAATCTGTCATGCGTGTTGACTTCTAAACTAGCTACCGGAAACAATAAAACAAAAACGTATAAATAAGAAAATGCTTGGATGGAGAAAACGCCTTGAGAAAAAAATACACCATTGAAAAAAACACTGAATAAACGGCCAACGAGATTGTGAAGAATTGCATGTTTGTAAAAATACTCCTCATTGTGTATTTGTTTGTGTGTTGTTGTTTTTTGCTTGTGTGTTTGTTTGTTTGACCTTGCACTGTGGACATGATTTCAGGAGGCTCACTCTATGACCGTCCCACACGACGCAGTCAAGTGGTGGACACCAACATCTACTGCTCTGAGACCTGACCCTTCCATCCCGATTATCACCAGTCGAACTGTGAGATCCTTTCATCCGACAGTCACCAGTCGGACTGTGAGACCCTTTCATCCGACAGTCACCAGTCGGACTGTGAGACCCTTTCATCCGACAGTCACCAGTCGGACTGTGAGACCCTTTCATCTGACAGTCACCAGTCGGACTGTGAGACCCTTTCATCCGACAGTCACCAGTCGGACTGTGAGACCCTTTCATCCGACAGTCACCAGTCGGACTGTGAGACCCTTTCATCTGACAGTCACCAGTCGGACTGTGAGACCCTTTCATCTGACAGTCACCAGTCGGCCTGTGAGACCCTTTCATCTGACAGTCACCAGTCGGTCTGTGAGACCCTTTCATCTGACAGTCACCAGTCGGCCTGTGGGAGATTATCGTGTGTTTGGCTGGTGCATGGGAAATGTGACAGTGTCAATGACAGACTGGGGAGTGCATCGTCACACTGAGATTGGAAATGGAGATAGCACTGACATTAACACAAGTCATAATGTAATCATACTCAATTCTCAGTCAGTTGATATGCGGTTTGTTTAAGATATTGGATAAGATTAGATTTGTAATTGAATGTTACCCTCTTCAGTGTTGAGACTGGAATTCTTATCTCTGCCAGTGAAGCTAAGAATTATGATTCTATCCATATGGATTCGGGATCTGACTTGATTTCCACATATGCAACGACATATGCAAGCGAACAATGAACAAGCAATAATGAGAATGATAAGTGACGGACTTTTGGGTCGAAGCAAAGTTTTGAAGGAAAGAAAGGACAGAACTAGTTGCAGATCAATGAAGTGTTACGTGGGTTCAAAGTGATGTGCTTATTCAAAAGGCAGACGCAAATGTCTGTTAAAGTGATATATTTGCTTTTGAAAGGAAACAAAAAAGTAACCAGTTGCAGATAAATAAAGTGTTCTATTAGTACAGACTAGTCTACTTATGCAGAAGGCAAACGGAAGTAGTACGTCACAAATATGATCATGCACTTGTGAGAAAGGGACATTGTGATTTTACATGTTGATGGGGATGTTGAAATATAGAAAGTATTGTTTACTGCAAAGACCATCGTGATGTAACTGATGTGTTATTGTTGCTCTCTGAATCTCCTGAGAATACACTTGGGCAGAATAACCAACGATATCATTCTTGGAATGTGTGTTGTGTTTATGATACAGTGAAGGATGCTCGTTGCAATGACCTCGGTTTTTGTTTTTTGTAATTCTTCCTTTTTAACTGTAATGTTGATTTGATTAAGTCTGTAACCTTTCGTCACGCTCATAAGATAATTGTCTATGTCATTTTTTGATGTTTTGAGAAAAACGCAACAAACTTTCTTTGGTTTCTGAACAATCTGCCTATTTCATTTTAGTTATAAGTTGCAAACTGCCTATCTCGAGAGGTGACAGCTGGATTCACGTGAGATCAAGAGCTGACAGCAACATTTCCAATCAGCAAAACTGTATCACAACCCACACAGAGCTTTTGCATACTTTCACATTATCAAAACAAGTCTTCCTGTATTACAAAGAAAAAGTGCATAACTCAAGAAACGAGATCGGCAGTTTCCCTTACGTTACCGTGGCAATGGTTTCCGATGGTCTGAGAGGTAGAGGTTACATGCCGAGTCTCAGTGATTATTAAAAATAATGATCGAAGTTAGCGGATCATGAAAAATGCGAGCTTTAGCGAGCTTTTTCATGACCACAACTGAGACCATTATTTGTAATAATCACTGAGACGAGGTAGGTAACCTCTTTATTCCTCCTTTCTTCAGTTATTCAAAGAAAAGAGGAGTTTTTGTGCGAAAGTTTGTATCGAATCCTATCCACTCAACCAGCTAGTCTACCTGCGCAGGCGATTGAATAATGCGCGGTTGTATAGTTCCGTAAAAATCATTCAATTCTATTAACACTTTTTGTCAGTTTCCCTGTTTTGGACTAAAAATCAAGTACACAGTTATGTTGTTATTCTGCTGTGGCGGTAAAGGCAGATAGTGAGTGTTCTGTTCATGTTTTGGTATCGCTTAGGAAATGTTCTTTCTTCGTATGGGACTAGCAGACGAACTTGTACACCCGTGTTCCAACGTTAAAAACTGTATGAAGTTTAGCTTTCTGGGGAAAAGTAGTGTATGAAGCCGCTGTATGTAAATTGATACGATGTGTGCATTTGGTTGCGTGTGATCTGTTTATAAAATGAAATATTGTCGAAAACTAACCGTCGGATTGCAGTCTTTTGTCCAAGCAACTCAGTTCAGAAAATTTGGAAGGGGAACTACTCTTATCGCTAGACAGAGTACGAGAGTTACTTGCCTTGGAAGTTTGCTTGCACTCATAAGAGATCTAAAGCGAGTTTCTCTGCACTGATCGTTAGATTTGGATTTAGAAAACAACCAAACTCATGGATTTTATATGGAGATTAATGTGTTCAAGCCTGTAGTTGCTAGTTTAAATGCAGTATGTTTGTATTGTTTGGTCTAGAGATGTATATTTCGTACATTAGAGCGTTCGGAACTTTTCAATCGCTAAAGTAGTTCCCTCAAAGTCTAGCTCATCAACCTGTGAGCTATCGAGGATTCAGGCCCGTTGTTGGGTAAGTGATTTTGGTTGTTGGGTAAGTTACCCAAAAATAACTACCCCTACAAGTTTACAGAGGTAAAGAAGCAGAGGGGGGAATAATGTGTACTCTCTAACGCATGATAGATACTCTTCCAGTAGCTTCCTCTTTAGTTTCAGTACAGAAATGCCTACCACAGAGATAGGTATTTTTCTTATGAGCGTGACGCTTAGTTCTTAATTCTGACTGACCGTGTAATCCAAACGACAGGAAATACCTTTGTATCTGCTCATTGTCATATTATTATATTGTTGTCATGTTTATTTCACATTAATTTTGTCCTGTTCTAGTTGGCCATGCCTAAGGCGAGGGCTGGATGTACAAAATAAAACAACAAGAAAGCCCAGAGAGCCTTGGTTATATTTTACTTTTGATTATGCAGATTGGGTCTTGTGTTCGCTCTCTCTCTCTTTCTCTCTCTCTCTCTCTCTCTCTCTCTCTCTCTCTCTCTCTCTCTCTCTCTCTCTCTCTCTCTCTCTCTCTCTCTCTCTCTCTCTCTCTCTCTCTCTCTCTCTCTCTCTCTCTCTCTTTCAGAAGTTGTATAGTGTCGTCACATATTAATCAAATCAAAGCAATCAACACTTGCTCATTACAAAATCTCAAACAGGAAATTAAAGAAATACAAACAAACATCCGAGCGTACAAGGAAACTTCACAAAGTCCGTCCTTTTTCATGCAAAGTGTCGAGCCTACACAACAGTATTGACACGCGCTGATTGTGAATAATCTTTTCTGAAAACTTGGTTTAGCTTGTGAAATCTATCCGAAGGAAGTTTTGTGACACTGTTTGCATGAGCGCTGATTTTAATCACACTGTTAGATGTTGAATCAAGGGCTTCATTCGTTGATGAAGAAATCCAGCAATGAAAACTGTGATGGTATTACTACTGAGTGTGATGGTTCACAACTGTCACGGTAAAGCTATTTGCTTCTGTTCTTTTTTTTTATTTTTTTATTCTCTTTTTGTACAGTTTTTTTTTTACATGTGTATATGGTGTACATTACAGAACATCACCTAACCGAAAGGACAGAATCATATAACAGAAAAGCACACTTGGACAATTACAACATACATGGGGTGGGAGGATGGAATGGGGAGGGAGGATGTTCAGTGGTTTGGTGGTCGCAAAGGTTTTAAGAACGAAAAAACCTAAGGGTTACATCAAAGCGTGCATATACAGGCGCCAATCCTTGTAGAATTTATCTACTGTATTATTCACAACTGCGTTATACTTTTCACAAATAAATCTTTGCTTAAAGTTTCTACTAAATGTCTGAAAATGAGGGGTCTTTTTGTTCATTTTGGAAATATATACATGGTGTTTGGCACAGATTAATAACACATCAAAAGCTTTATCGGTGACTACATTGTTCGCCACTCCAAGAAGAACCAGTTCTTTAGACAGTTTTAAATTGTCGCAATGGGTGCAGTTCGCCTTTAGCCAATTTACAAATTCTATCCAAAAAGTCTGCACTTTATCACACTCCCAAAACATATGTAAAAGGGTTTCTTCATTTCTACCACAAAATGTACACAATGACGTATCCACAATTTTTCGCAAAAATAGAAACCTTTCTGTGGGCAAAATTCTGTACAATAATCGGTACTGGAACCATCTCAGACAAGTGTCTTTTGTTGTTTTAAAAACATGTTGAAAAATAGCCTTCTTATCAAACAAACAGTCTAAAGATTCAGACCATTTTTCGATACATTTTGGGACCGTAGTATGTTCAATCAGTTTTTTGTAAATAAGTTGTGTCTTACCTTTACAAATACATTTCCACACAATGGGCTCTGTCATAATAAAATGTTTATCAAATTCTAAGCCGATTTTTCTCTGATATTTCTTAACAGCCTGGATTACACCTTGATACAATACAAAATCGCCTCGCACATTTGGATATTTGATTTTAAACGCATTATAGGATAAGTATCCATTTTGTCCCAAAATATGACCAATCTGAGCTATTCCATTGTCGATCCAATTTTGAATGTACACTGTCTTTTTATCTCTCCGAATATTAACATTATAATGTAAACATTCTGATACAAAATCGTTAAAGGTTATAGAGTCACATTTTCCATGTAGTTTCTTATAATGTTTAAAAACATTGGTCCAAAATGGGTTTTCCATTCTCTGCATCAAAACATTTGCAAATTCCTCTCCTCTCATATTAATTGTTGTAACAGATGGACATGCTTTAAACAATAATCTTGATATTAATCCAGTAAGACCATCAACTCTTTTTAACCAAACAATTTTTAGAGATGACAGAAAACTTTTCACGTCAATCATCTTTAATCCTCCATCTTCATAGGGTTGGGTGACCGTAGTTCTTTTAATTTTATCTCTTTTTCCATCCCAAAGAAATTTGAAAAAAATATTATTTAACTCCATCATAAACTGTTCGTCTGGATCAGGTAAATTAGTAAACAAATGTGTCAATTTGGAAATAGCCAAGGTTTTTAGGACTGTTATTTTACCAAAAGGTGTCAGGTTCCTTCTGGTCCATGAATTCAGAAGTTTTTGAATTTCCTTTAACTTATTTCTATAGTTGAGAAAAACAACCTAGGATACATTCACCGAAAAAATAACGCCAAGTGCTTTAAAATTATCCGGGTTCCAGGTAAAATTCATATCAGGCAAAAATCTTCTTTTGCAAAACTTTAAAGGTCCTAACCAAACTACAATTGTTTTATCATAGTTCATTCTCAGACCTGACAGTGATGCAAAATGTTGTAACACTTTTATACTTTCACAAAAAGATTGCTCTGTACCATCAAGAAACAGACTGGTATCATCGGCGAATTGTGACAATAAAATATTTTCGCCAAGAATATTCATACCACCAATCTTTTTGTTCTGGCGTACCATAAGAGACAATATTTCAGCACAAATCAAAAATAAATAAGGTGACAGCGGATCCCCTTGCCGGGTGCCTCGACCTACATTAAACCATGCTGAATACCGACCATTAACTGAAACACAGGACTTAATTTTGCAATAAAAAGTAAAAATCCATCGTTTCATGTCATTTCCAAAGTTAAATTTGCTCAAAGATTTTTCAATAAATGACCAGGCAACACTGTCGAAAGCCTTTTCAAAGTCGACCATCAAAAGTAGGCCAGGTATATTATGTTTATTTGAGTAGAACAGGGTATCATATATTAATCTGACGTTTTCACTAATATATCTTCCTTTCCAGAAGCCTTTTTGATCATCATGAATCAAATTTGGCAAAACACGTTTAAACCGTTCTGCAATGCACGTTGATGCAATCTTATAGACCGTATTTAACAGAGTAATTGGTCTCCAATTTTTCAAGAGTGTTTTATTTTTTCCTTCCTTTGGAATACATACTATAACGCCCTGTCTCTGAGTCACTGACATTTCTCCTTTCTCAAATCCACAATTTATAGACCGTAACATAAACTTTCCTAAGTCAGAATAGAAAAACTTGAAGAATTCCGCAGTGTACCCATCTGGTCCTGGGCTTTTGTCGTTGTTTAATTTTTTCACAGCTTTGAGTAGCTCACATTGAGTAAGTCTACCTTCCAGTTGTTTACTCTCAGCATCTGTTAATACAGGATGAGCCAGGTTTTCATCAATCTCTTGATTTACCAGTTCGGCTTCTCTTGAAGTATATAACTCCTCATAAAAAGTCTGTGCTTCTTTAACAATTAAAGCATTATCATGAATAACTTCACCATCATCTTTCTGCAAAAAACACATGGACTTCTGGACAAACTGTCTTTTCTCCAAATTACAAAAATATTTTGTATTTTTTTCCCCTTCTCCAATCCACTTCGCACGGGATCTAATTATCATACCATCCACTTTTTTCTGCCTTATTTGACTTAACTCCTGTCGTGTTTGCTCTAAAAGTTGAATATTATACTCTGTCAGGTTACTTTCCAAAGTGTATATCTGAGAAAGAAGATCTTTTTCTTTTCTGTTACTTTCCTTTTTTTTATGAGGAATATGAAATGCATCTACCTCTTATTTCCATCAATAACATCTCAAAAAACAACTGATCATCAATCAATAGCTGTAAATCATCATCGTCAATCAAGTCAATATTGTCCACATTATAAACAGGTAAAGCATATTGTATCTTTACATCAACAATAACCTTCTTCACTATATTTACAAATTCCATGTCTGTCAACAGTGAATTATTAAACTTCCAAAAGGGTCTATCACGTTTAACAACATCAGTTCTAAAACTTACACCAACAATTGAGTGATCAGAATAGTAACCTGGTGTAATATCCGCTTTCACAATCTCAAAACCTAACTGTTCTGACACAAGGAAGTAATCAAGTCTGCTTCGCTGTGAACTATGAAACCGCCTCCATGTATACTGTCTCACATTAGCATGTAAGGCTCTATATATGTCAATGAGATCATACTGCTCCATAAAATCAACAACTTTTCTCCTACTATTGACTTTATAAGATTTGGCCGGGTAGTTTGTATCAACATTGGGGTTTATAACAACATTCCAATCACCTCCGATAATAATTAACTCATTATCCATCTGCACAATTCTCTCAAACAGTTTATCAAAAAAGCAGGACAATCAGCATTACTTGGGCCATAAACATTTGCAAGGGTCAGACGTTTTTTCAAAATCTCAATATCAATCAAAATATACCTTCCATCATCATCTTTGACAATATTATGAATCTTATAATCAAAATTATTTTTGAACAATACAGCAACACCTCTACTTGCAGAATCATTACCAGCAACAATGCATTCATAGCCCCACTGTGACCTAATCCAATTTTCTTGGTGACTTTTCCAGTGCGTTTCTTGTAGCAAGAAAACATTTCCATTCTGCTGTCTTAAAAAGTCGAACACATCTTTCTTTTTCTTGAAGTCTCCAAGTCCATTTACATTAAAGGAACAAATTTTTAACTCTTCATGGACTACCATTGTGATCAAACACAAAAACCATTATACTTTTTCATCCAAATAACTATATTGATCAAGCGCAAAAAGTGTATTGTAGGCCATCCTTTTGAGAGAAGGGGGCATGTGGTACAGCAAAAACAGGGTCTCACGTATGCAAACAGAGAAGAGACATGGCAAAAGCATCAACCTGAGTGTCACTGTCACAGTGTAGCTCCTGTAAGCTTGCATTGTACAAAAGGAAGCCCTGACCACATTCAACACAAATACACAAATATATATGCATATAAGCAGCCATTTCTCACAAATCGAACAGAAGAGCACAGCAACAGGTCGAGGCAGTAAAAGCGATAACACCAGGACCAGGAGTTTTTTAAAGAAAATTGCAAACATTGGGAGACAGTACACAAAAGCAGTAGTGATACAACCAAACTCTGGACAATACATCAGCGAGCAAACAGAACCATTACCCATAATCGACACAGGCATGAGAAATATAGAACCATACATCCAGCATAGTGATGGTAATAGACACAGCATAAAATCGCGACCACCAGCTCAACACACTAACAGGGGCACGAAGGGGGGGCCAACAACGCGGCACGAATGACACGAATACCAAACAACAAAGAGAACAAGCAAAAACGGAACAAAAGTTACAACAAGAAAGGGTACAACAAGAAAGAGTAAACAGACATGAATACAAGTAACACATACCTTCGGATCTTGCCACTGGGCTATAGGACGAAGGAGTATGTTTCCAGGAACTTTATTGAACTTTATCCAAGTACTTAAAAGTACACAGTTGTAGTCGATCGATTAACGCCATTTTGGATTGCACCGATCACGTGGTTTTTCGTGTGGCGACTGGAAATATTTTCACCGAAGCTACTCTCAGTATGTATTATGTACGGCTTAGTAACATGGCTGGATGACAAAACATTTGATGTAGAATGAAAACAAGTGACGGAACACACTCTCGTTAGAAGTTGGGGAGAAACCGGGATCGTAAAAAGGAAACCAACGTCTGTACCGGTGGAGGAGCTAGGCAAACCAAAACAAAACATCACGTGATCACAACACTGCCATGTGCTTTCTACTTGTCTAGTTGTCAAAAGTCAGTGATAAAGAACATACCTTGTTTATCATAGAACAAAAACAGACAGATACTCGGATATTTGTTGTGTGTTTGGTAGCCTGTAAAAGGCAGACTCAAGATCTCTGACATACGGCTGGACAACGTGACAATCTTGTTTGTGATTATGATTATATTTACACAACCTAGCACAACCTAGTACCCCCCAAAAAACCCAGAATAACTACCCTTCAACGCTCGGAGGCATGACTACTCCATTCCGACTGTCTTCTGGTGGGGTCATTGAGTTCAGATAGGGATCTGATAGAGACAACTTTTCCTTTTTTGGTTTTCATCACCACTTTACCGTTCTTTGTCCATGCTTTTTCACAGATAGCATCCTCTTTGACCTTGTGGAAGAGGTACTGTGTCGTCTGGGTTAGATCTTCTGTTCTTACTGCAGTTTATAAACATGCAGCAGTTGTTTTCTTTAACCATTTTAGACTCATCCCTTTTTAGGGTGAGGGCCATTTTTTTGAAAAAGCAGATCACTGCCCTTCCTCAGTTATCCTCTTTGAATAAAGAATTTTCATTGTCATTGACTATCTCAGTAGCTGTCACTATTTTGTCTATTTGTCGGTATATGTCTTCCTCTGTCTTTTTCTGTGTGTCTCTTTGCCTATTTCTTTGTGTCTTGTCCGTCTGTCTGTCTTTCTGCATCTTGCTCACTGACTCTGTCTCTCATTCTATGTATCTTCTTGCCTTTCGCTGTCTCGATATTTGTCACTTGGTCTGTGTTTCTCTGTCTGTTTGTATATGTCTGCTTGTCTCTCTCTCTCTCTCTCTCTCTCTCTCTCTCTCTCTCTCTCTCTCTCTCTCTCTCTCTCTCTCTCTCTCTCTTTCTCAGAAGTTCTATAGTGTCTTCAAATTTTAGTTAAAAGGAAACGAAAAACACTCGCAAATTACCAAACTCAAACACGAAATGATGGAAATAAATTATTGTTACTACGTACAAGGAAGCTTCACAGATTCTATCCTTTGTCATGCTAATTATCGAACCTGCACGGCCGGAACAGTAAGTGCACTCGCTGGTTGTAAAGATTAATTTATTGGTAACGTTTTTGAAGAAGCTTGTGAAATCTGTCCCACGGAAGTGTTTTGACACTGTTTGCGTGAGCGCTGATTGTAATCACACTTATTTGATGGTTAATCAAGGGCTTCATTCATTGATAAAGAAAGCCAACAATGAACACCGTGTTGATATTACTACTGAGTGTGATGGTTCACAACTGCCACGGTAAAATTATACCTGCTTCTGTCTCACTCTGTCACTATTTGTGACCATCCACGAGGGTATGAGTCGCATGTCACCTTTGCATGATTTTCATATTTTTACATTTTCCTAAAGAGTGTTTTATGCTCTATCCAGTGGTAAAAACCGTTTTAGAAAAGAGTGAACACTGTTTGAGTTATAAGCCTGTGACTAAGGTGACCCTCACACTGTTACCAGACACTCCCCGGACCTACATTAAGCCAAGCGCAGAACCGCGCGAGGTGACATGCGACTCATTTCGTGGTGGAGGGTCACATTTTGTCTTTGTGTCGGTAAATATGTATGTGTCTAAATCAAAAAACAAGAAAGGTAGGTTGTTGGAACATCTGTTATTAACAAAACAATATATTCACAGGTTTTTTTATTCTGAATTTTGGAACGTTGGCAGTCTCTTTGTTTTTGGATTCATTTTATCTATGTGTCGGTAAATATATGTACACTGAGCACAAAAAGTTAAGGATATGTTTTCAGTGGTATAGCTCAGATGTTAAACAGCAGTTTTTTGGTCAGAAATATACGTGTATTTGAAGATCAGTCTTTTTTCTGCTCAAAAATGTGTTTTTGGAATCTGAGTAATATTTGGGTATGACGTCACAGGTCTGTGACCACGCCTACCCTCAAAAATGGCGTTTTTTGACGGCATGATTCACTTTCAACCGTCGAAACAGTGACTTAAACTTAAATATATTTTACATTTTATACATCCGAGAGTTTATTTGGTGTCCTACCTAACACGCCCTACCTAACAAGCCATGCAAATTTCTGTTTATGAATCAATAGTTTAACTGTCTGAGCACATTTCTCAATATATCAATAACTTATTTCACATTGTAATATATATTTTTTCCACACGTGCGCACATACGCACACGCACACGCACACACCCACACACACACACACTCACACGCACACGCACACACCCACACCCACACACACTCACACTCACACACACACACACACACACACACACACACACACACATACACACGCACACATACACACACACACACACACACACACATACACATTCACTCGCGCACACGCACGCACACACACACACGCACACACACACACACACACACACACACACACACACACATACATACACACACACCATTCACACACTCACACACACATACATGTAAAAACGACGTTGTCGATATTTGTGGCTGGTTTATATACTGATGTGACACCTGTTTTTCCAATAACTATTGGCTTGAACTTAACTAAATTTCAGATTTGATTACAGAATTACAACAGAAGTATGTAACACCCCCATTCCACACAACCGTTCTAGGTCCCGTTCCCGTACCGACCAAGGAACGGTGCGGGCACGGGAGGGATCGGGAGGGAACTGAAATAGAACGTAAATGATCGTTAACGGAACTGCTTTGAACGGTAGGGTCGGTAGGGACGGTTGAGTTTGGGCTGCATGTTCAAAATGTTAGCGGTTCCCCTCCCGATCAGAATGAACGGTAATGGAACCTTAACCCATCGGTAACGGAACGCTTAGATCGTTAAAGGCACTTAAAACAACGGTAACGCAACGGTAGCGCTCTCACACACTGAGTTGTCATACCAACATTCCACACAACCGTTCTAGGTCCCGTTCCCGTACCGACTAAGGACGGCTGCCACTATGGTCAGACGCTGCTCAAAGATGCCAAAAACGGCCGTTTACGCAGCGTTCCAATGTTGTGGCAGCCGTCCTTAGTCGGTACGGGAACGGGACCTAGAACGGTTGTGTGGAATGGGGGCGTAAGAAATAATACACTCGCTTAAATATAACAAATTGTAATCGTAAAATCGCTTTCCGGCAGAGTCGCACACATTTTCACACTCAGAAATGACCCAAAAAAATGACGTATCTCAACAGTTTTATGATTAATATGGCGTCTAAAAAACCAAAACTGAGGGTAGAACATTGTTTTGATGTCAAATCAATGCCTGAGAGCGTCAAAACTGCGTGGGCGAAATTCCATCGTTTTGTCCATATAACGAAGGATGCACAAACACACACACACACACACACCAGGGCCGGACTACCGGGGGGGTTATGGGGGTTGCGCAACCCCCCCCCCCCTCGCCTAAACATGTACCTTACTTATTTTTTAATTTTTTATTATTGCTTATTTTATGCCGTTTCATGCAAGGAGCGACCATTTTCCTATCTCAGAATATGACCTACCCATCATCTTCAGGAGGCTTCGCCCCCTGACCCCCACAACGAGGGGGGGGGGGGGGGTTCTAGGGTTTCCGCCCCCCCCCCCCCCCCCCAGCCAAAAAATAAAAATATTGAATGAGGTATGCATTTCTTTATTTTACATTGAGTTTCAATTTTTGGGGTATTAATCAGTGACAAAATCTGCTCCCTGAAACTGGTAATGATCATCCTCAGAATGCACCAGATTGCACCATTTTGCATCCTTTTTTCAACATTTTCCGGGGGGGCATGCCCCCGGACCCCCCTAGCAAGCAAGGCGCTTCGCGCAGTCGGCTCGGCGCTTCGCGCCTTCACACCCATATCTTCAAAATATACTTTTGAAAAAAACCAGTCATAAAATGAACTGATCCGCCCCTGCCGCCAGAGGGGACATCCCCCTGGGCCACCACTGGCACCCCCCCCTCCTCTTCGCCTAGTCCGGCCCTGCACACACACACACACACACACACACACACACACATTCACACACTCACTCGCACACAGAAGCGCGCGCGCACAACATAATTCAACCTTTGTGTATAACAAACCGGAAATAATTCACTCACAAGGCCTTTGAGTCATACTTTTTTTTGAGGGAAAACCAAACTCACACAGACACATTTCTGTTTAAAATGTTTGAAGGACAGAAGCACACTTCGTGAACAGATTCGTTTCGTAAAAATGAATCAAGGCACGAACATGGAAATAAATCATTGGATCTACGTGGACGTCTGTCTGTCTGTCTGTCTGTAACTGATTTTTTTTTAACATTTAGTCAAGTTTTGACAGGTGTGTGTGTGTGTGTGTGTGTGTGTGTGTGTGTGTGTGTGTGTGTGTGTGTGTGTGTGTGTGTGTGTTCGTGCGTCAGAGTGTGTGTGTGTGAGTGTGTGTGTGTGTGTGTGCGCGCGCGTGGGTGTGTGCGTGCGTGCGTGTGCGTGTGCGTATGTATGCGAGTGTGTGTAAGCGTGCGTACGTGCGTTTGTGCGTGCGTGTGTGGGTGTGTATGTGTGTTTGCTTAATCAACAAACTAATTTACTCAAAATCTATCTGTTTGTGTCCCTTTCCTCAGGGAGCAAGCTTACACTGTGCGGCGGCGACCATTCTGTGGTCTTCAACAGCACTAGTCCTTTCCTGACACTGACATGTACGGCTTCAGGTGTCATAGCTGACACACTGTCCTGGGAGGTTGTCCGTGGAGGAAGCGTTGATTTGATAGCTAGGTGTGTATTGTTGTCCAACCCACGTTGTACACCTAAGGACAACGACAACAGGTACGACGTGAGCGCAACACAGAGGTCCAGCACACTGACGGTCAGACAGAACAACAGAGCCAGCATCCTGGGAACTGTGAAATGTAGCAGCCCTACTATTAACACCGTCGGTGTTGCGGATTGTGAAGTGCTTGCTGAACGTGAGTAACTTTTTTTTGTGGAAGAATAACGAGTCATTGTTATCCAAGTGTGTCAACAAAGGTGTGTGTGTGTGTGTGTGT
>NC_090252.1:39316627-39319127 GCF_037325665.1 Littorina saxatilis
CTCTCTCTCTCTCTCTCTCTCTCTTTCCTAAAGTGTGGTTACCTTTGTTGTTCATGGGCCATGTTCTTCTCACTATTCAAATGTATTTGTTAAAGCATTAACTTACTTATTCGTCTTGTTAATCATTCAAAAATTGAAGATGTATGCAGACATAAATGGATGGATTGCATATTGCTGAATGGATAAATGCATCCTTTTAAACATACTCATTTTTAAGTTGTATGAACTGTCCAGGCGTTAACCGATCGAGGGCAGCTCCAACTGGCCATGAAAACGGTATGAACAACAGTGACAACGACAGCAACTACAGCATCATCAGCAACTACAGCATCATCGGGAACGGAAGCATCACCAGCAATCCTGCTGACACAAACCAGTTGACTCCAATCACAGGTAGACTGAGGACCATTGTACATTAACATTATATGATCACTAACAGGCCAGGATAATAATGTACCTCACACAATCACCTTTTATGATGGTTGGCAAATGATAACATTACACACTATTTTGTGTGTTAAATCATTGAAAAAAAGTACATTGATCGATACATAACTGTTTTTTGTTTTGTTTTGTTTTTTACCACAATGTGACATTTGATACTGATTGAAACAGTCAAGGTTTTATTATACTGCGCTGCCAAACATTCAAATAAAGTACACATTTTTATTTCGGTTGATGTCTTGTTGTTGTTGTTAGTATTGTTGTGTTTTTTTGTGTGCTCATGTTTTGGAGCCTGTAAGGAACTATCAAAGCATGTCGTGTTTTTATGCCTCCTGGTTTTAGATTAAGAACAAGCTTAACCTCGATATTATGTCTTCTCAAACACTACCAGACCAGCCAGCCTACAGCCAGCCCACACGGCGCAGTCAGCTGGTGGAGTCACACGACTACACAGACCTCGCTCTGCAGCAACTAGCCACCAACCCCCAAGGTAACAGTGCAGACAGTAAAATAATGCACTGGGGTGCTTCCGGCGCGAAATGTTGTTCAATAAAGAATCTGTCGTGCGTGTTGACTTC
This sequence comes from Littorina saxatilis, assembly GCF_037325665.1. NCBI lineage: Eukaryota > Metazoa > Mollusca > Gastropoda > Littorinimorpha > Littorinidae > Littorina > Littorina saxatilis. The sequence goes on from NC_090252.1 coordinate 39,317,650, forward strand.
TAAACTAGCTACCGGAAACAATAATACAAAAACGTATAAATAAGAACATTTAACAGTATAAAATGCTTGGATGGAGAAAACGCCTTGAGAAAAAGATACACCATTGAAAAAAACACTGAATAAACGGCCAACGAGATTGTGAAGAATTGCATGTTTGTAAAAATACTCCTCATTGTGTATTTGTTTGTGTGTTGTTGTTTTTTGCTTGTGTGTTTGTTTGTTTGACCTTGCACTGTGGACATGATTTCAGGAGGCTCACTCTATGACCGTCCCACACGACGCAGTCAAGTGGTGGACACCAACATCTACACACAGCTCTGAGACCTGACCCTTCCATCCCGATTATCACCAGTCGGACTGTGAGACCCTTCCATCCGACAGTCACCAGTCAGACTGTGAGACCCTTTCATCCGACAGTCACCAGTCGGACTGTGAGACTCTTTCATCCGACAGTCACCAGTCGGACTGTGAGACCCTTTCATCCGACAGTCACCAGTCAGACTGTGAGGCCCTTTCATCCGACAGTCACCAGTCGGACTGTGAGACCCTTTCATCTGACAGTCACCAGTCGGACTGTGAGACCCTTTCATCCGACAGTCACCAGTCGGACTGAGACCCTTTCATCTGACAGTCACCAGTCGGCCTGTGAGACCCTTTCATCTGACAGTCACCAGTCGGTCTGTGAGACCCTTTCATCTGACAGTCACCAGTCGGCCTGTGGGAGATTATCGTGTGTTTGGCTGGTGCAGGGGAAATGTGACAGTGTCAATGACAGACTGGGGAGTGCATCGTCACACTGAGATTGGATATGGAGATAGCATTGACATTAACACAAGTCATAATGTAATCATACTCAATTCTCAGTCAGTTGATATGCGGTTTGATTAAGATATTGGATAAGATTAGATTTGTAATTGAATGTCCCCCTCTTCAGTGTTGAGACTGGAATTCTTATCTCTGCCAGTGAAGCTAAGAATTATGATTCTATCCATATGGATTCGGGATCTGACTTGATTTCCACATATGCAACGACATATGCAAGCGAACAATGAACAAGCAATAATGAGAATGATAAGTGACGGACTTTTGGGTCGAAGCAAAGTTTTGAAGGAAAGAAAGGACAGAACTAGTTGCAGATCAATGAAGTGTTACGTGGGTACGAAGTGATGTGCTTATTCAAAAGGCAGACGCAAATGTCTGTTGAGTGTTATATTCGCTTTTGAAAGGAAGACAAAAAAGTAACCAGTTGCAGATAAATAAAGTGTTATATTAGTACAGACTAATATTAGTATTAGTACAGTATATTAGTACAGACTAGTCTCCTTATCCAAACGGAAGTAGTACGTCACAAATGTGATCATGCACCTGTGGAGGAAAGGGACATTGTAATGTTACATGTTGACTGACTATTAGGGTTTAACGTTCTCTTAGACCAACTGGTCTATATTGGGACAGGTATTGGTAATACGTTGAAGATA
>NC_090252.1:39326627-39331627 GCF_037325665.1 Littorina saxatilis
AACCACCACCGCAACCACAACCACCTCAAAAACTTCTGCTAGAACAACACGAACAGCAACTGTCGGTGTGAGCTTCACAACAACATCATACAATGCTGTAAAACCACCAGCAACCCCAACAACAAACGGCGCCAGTACTCAAGTTCCAAACACCGGTAACAAGGATGAGATTATTGACGACAATGCCGATGAAGAATTGCCAATCCCAATCATCGCCGGCGGAGCTGGAGCAGGACTTGTCGTCATCATTATCATCGTTGTCATCGTCGTGAAAACATGCAGAGGTATGCCTTTTGAGTGGGATGAATGTGTTTGAGTGTTGGAGTGGTTGTGCGTGTGTGTGTGTGTGTGTGTGTGTGTGTGTGTGTGTGTGTGTGTGTGTGTGTGTGTGTGTGTGTGTGTGTGTGTGTGTGTGTGTGTGTGTGTGTGTGTGTGTGTGTGTGTGTGTGTGTGTGTCGTTACTATCAATATTTCCATTGCTGTGCAGGAACCCCCATCGACTCGAAAAATACTACCAAGCCACATGAGGGTGAGTGTCCGAATCACACAATACTGTTTTACTTTTACTAACAGATCAGCTCTGAGCAATAATCAAGTATGTCGATCTTGCACTATCGTAAGGACGCTTTAATTCTTATTCTTTTTGTGTGGAAAAGCATTGTTTTTAAAGTTTGGCTCATGCTCACAACTTTTGATAGACGTGTAATATCACATTCATCGACACATGCATACATGAAACTTTTTTTCTCTCCAATAAACACCCGTCCCGTCGTCAGCGTAATTGTAGTTCCTGCTTCATTTCCGTTCATTTCTGTCTAGATTTCGAGCGTGACGGCAACTTCTCGTTCGACAGTCCATACGCCAAACCCTTTGCCACGGCACCGCCTCCATCCACCAATCAGCACGCTCCAAAACCACGTGACAGGAGCGCAATGGGGATGATCACAGAGGAAGACGAAACGAGTTTCGGATACTCCACAATCCCACTCTCCTCGCCTGCGCACGCAGGAGGAGTTGGGCGGTCGCAAATGGCTGTAGCTGACGAGTACTCCATCCCATTCCGTAACAGCGTGAATCGTGCCCTTACCACGGGCTTGCTTCCCGGGCCACTGTACTCCGCACCAGACGACAGTGTGGAGGCTACGTGTTCTACTCATCCACAACACCCGTCAGCGTCTCCCATCATCGGCCAGGCTGCGTATCCAACCGACGAATATGCGGTCGTCGATAAAAGCAGGCTGAAGCAGAATAAATAGCGGCAGGTTTGAAGTTGAAGCGAAATGCAGGATCCGCCAGTTCATGTGTATGCGAAGGCAAAGAAGAATTAAGTCAAATGAGTTTAAAGGGAAAGGGAAATAATTCGTTTTAAGGCTGAGATGTATTTGTTGTACAAGAGAAGGAACCTTATTAAGTGTGTTCGTGTAACATGTAAAGCGTGTTTTTGTGTGTGTTTTTGTTTGTTTGTTTGTTTGTTTGTTTGTTGTTGTTGTTGTTGGTGGTGGTGGTATTTGTTTGGGTGCTTTTTGGGGAGGGAGGTGGGTGGACGGGCACGGGCCTTTGCCCGACCGCTTCAAGCGAATGAAAGTAAAGTTTACGATGTGTGACAATCTGACTGACAGCTGTACTGTACAGTGCGCGCCCTGCCCCCGCCTCCAGCGCTATAGTTTAGGAGTAGAGCTATCATCGTTTTGAAATATTTGTCGTACTTGTGGTGAACTGTTAAGGCCTTCCTGAACTGAACACGAAGTTGACTTTACACAGACTTCCCGAAATCCTTTTGTAGAAAGTTCAGTGCCAGAGCTTCGCGCAGCGAGTTTCGCCAAGTCGACGTCGCCCGATGTTTATATTAGGCTTTACAGCAGTTCTGATATTGTCTTCACCTGTGAGTTTTCTTGCAGTCTAAACACGTTGTATATAAAGCTGCTATTGTTCTGCTTAGGTTCTGAATCTTGAGTATGTTTTCCCACTAAGCAACAAAAGCGCCAGCCGCAGTGTGATCGAAACGTTGACTGTGTAACACTGTAATAACCATTGCAATGGCTGTTGTCAAACTGCACCTACATTGTCTCCGAGACAGCGTGCCCACTAAGTGGACTGACCAAAGCCTCCACATATTGAACAGTAGTTGTAATTCTGCTTTGAGTACACCACGTTTAGCTGGCGTGGAAGAGTAGCACCACCTTTTAAACAAGACTCAAACTCGTTGGGTCTCTAGTCGTCTCCCATTCTGCTATACGGCTGCGATACATGGACACTTCTGGCTGACGATGAATGAAGAATCCAGGCATTCGCGACACAAGTGCCAGAGGAAACTGCTCAGATTATCATAAAGAGATCGCAAGATCAATGACGATGAGCTTAGTCAAGAGCATCGTGGACCCCCAAGAAATGGGGGCCCGGTAGCTCAGATGGTAGAGCACTGGACTTGTGATCGGAAGGTCGCAGGTTCGAATTCGGGCCGGGACGGACACGGGTCAACTTTATGTGCAGACCCAGAGACGGAAGCCATGTCCCACCCCCGTGTCATCACAATGGCACGTAAAAGACCTTGGTCATTCTGCCATAAGTGCAGGTGGCTGAATACACCTAAATACGCAGACACCTGGGTAGCGCGACTCCGTTGCTGCTAGCTTTCCACTGGGAGGAAGCGACCCGAATTTCCCAGCGATGGGACAATAAAGTAATGAAAATGAAAAAAATGAAAGAACTGCTTAACAATGGTACATAAAAGACCTTGTGGTCATTGTGCAATAAGTGGAGATGGCTGATTACACTTTAAACACACAAGCACCTGGGTAGTGTGACTCCGTTGCTGCTAGCTTTCCACTGGGAGGAAGCGACCCGAATTTCCCAGCGATGGGACAATAAAGTAATGAAAATGAAAAAAATGAAAGAACTGCTTAAAAATGATACATAAAAGACCTTGGTCATTCTGCAATAAGTGCAGGTGGCTGAATACACCTAAATACGCAGACACCTGGGTAGCACGACTCCGTTGCTGCTAGCTTTCCACTGGGAGGAAGCGACCCGAATTTCCCAGCGATGGGACAATAAAGTAATGAAAATGAAAAAAATGAAAGAACTGCTTAAAAATGGTACATAAAAGACCTTGGTCATTCTGCAATAAGTGGAGATGGCTGAATACACCTAAATACGCAGACACCTGGGTAGCGCGACTCCGTTGCTGCTAGCTTTCCACTGGGAGGAAGCGACCCGAATTTCCCAGCGATGGGACAATAAAGTAATGAAAATGAAAAAAATGAAAGAACTGCTTAAAAATGATACATAAAAGACCTTGTGGTCATTGTGCAATAAGTGGAGATGGCTGATTACACTTTAAACACACAAGCACCTGGGTAGTGCGACTCTTGTTTCTGCTAGCATTTCAGTCGGAGGAAACTACCCGAATGTCCTAGCCAGGGGAGAATAAAGTTTTTAAAAACAATTTAAAGACATAAAAACAATACGGAACTAATAGTTATATCGACTGATGACTTGCTGAGACAGCTAGATAACTTGCTACATGCAACTTTCATGTCAACTGCTGTTTGACCTGCATGGTGATTTTTGCGATAAACGTCAGTTTGTTTTGCCTTATAATTGTAGTTGTTGTTGTTGTTGTTGTTGTTGTTCTTCTTCTTCTTCTTGTTGTTCTTCTTCTTGTCCTTGTTGTTGTTGTTGTTGTTGTTCTTCTTGTTGTCCTTGTTGTTCTTGTTGTTGTTCTTCTTCTTCTTCCTGTCCTTCTTCTTCTTGTTGTTATTCTTCTTCTTCTTCTTCTTCTTCTTCTTCTTCTTCTTCTTCTTCTTCTTCTTCTTCTTCTTCTTCTTCTTCTTCTTCTTCTTCTTCTTCTTCTTCTTCCTCTTCTTCTTCTTCTTCTTCTTCTACAATTAGTGTTGATTGATGATGAAATGTGTACCAATTTTTACTTTCAATTTTGTTTTTTCAATCAATGCCTGTGACATAAAAATTAATGATGTATCATCCACCCATACAATTTGCAGAGAATAACAAAATATGTGTAGCCAAACACTGACACGAGTTTTACAAATATAAACAAGTCGCGTAAGGCGAAAATACAACATTTAGTCAAGCTCTGTCGAACTCACAGAATGAAACTGAACGCATTGCATTTTTTGTGCAAGACTGTACACTCGTAGCACCGTCTGTCCACCGCTCGGGGCAAAGGCAGTGAAATTAACAATCCAGAAAAGCGCGGTAGCGGTTGCGCTGAGGAGGATAGCACGCTTTTCTATATCTCTATTCTTTTTAACTCTCTGAACGTGTTTTTAATCCAAAATATCATATCTATATGTTTTTGGAATCAGGAACGGACAAGAAATAAGATGAAATTGTTTTTAAATCGATTTCGTAAATTTTATTTTAATCATAATTTTTATATTTTTTAATTTACAGAGCTTGTTTTTAATCCGAATATAACATATTTAAATGTTTTTGGAATCAGAACATGATGAAAAATACGATAAACGTAATTTTGGATTGTTTTATAAACAACTAATTTTAATTACGATTTTCAGATTTTTAATGACCAAAGTCATTACTTAATTTTTAAGCCACCAAGCTGAAATGCAATACCAAAGTCCGGCCTTTGTCGAAGATTGCTTGGCCAAAATGTCAATCAATTCGACTGAAAAATGAGGGTGTGACAGTGCCGCCTCAACTTTTACAAAATGCCGGATTCAACCTTAAAACATGCTCCGCGGGTTAGATCTGCCGTGTGCTGACAAAACCGAGTAAGTCCACTGAAGCTAGTTCTGAGATAAACGACTTTTTCTGTTTTATTACATTTCTCAAAAGTGACGATTATCTTGATCAACCTACAGAAATAATAAGATAAATAGCATTATTGTACGTTTACAACCCGAGTTTGATAATGATCTGATGGATGGTTTTTGTTTTGTTGGGCATTTTGTGGACTTACTTGGTTTTGTCACTTTTTTCCATTATATCAGATCTAAAAAATTTGACAGATCTAAGCAAGT
>NC_090252.1:39336627-39379901 GCF_037325665.1 Littorina saxatilis
GGAAAGCGAGCTGCCATACATACGGCGCTACCCATATTTTTTATTTTTTTCCTGCATGCGTGTATTCATGTTTCATGTTTTCAAATGGAAGGGTGTGTGTACTGTGTGTAAAAGCCTGACAGTATCTGTGATGGTTTACGGGAGGCTTACTGTGCCTTTAAGTGTAATTTTCTTGTTGTTTGTTTGTTCGTGGTGGTAATTGTTGTGTGTTAGTGTGTGTTATTGTGTGTGTGTGTTAGTGTGTGTGTGTGTGCATGCGTGTATGCGTATATATTATGTGTGTTTGTGTGTGTGTGTGTGTGTGCGTGTTTACGAGCGTTCGTGCGTGCGCGCGCGAGCGAGTGTGTACGTATGTGTGTTGTCTTTTGTGTATGTGCGTGTGTGTGTGTCCTTTTATTGTTTGTGCTCAGCTTGAGCGATGGAGTTTCAGAGTCTACTGCGTCTCTCAGAGCCTTCGGCCCCTCTCAATCCTACCCCTTCCTATCCGCACACGTTTCCATTTTAGATAGAAGCCCACATTGCAGCATGGAACATGAAACATTGCGTATATTTTTTTTCATATTTCCTTTTCCTCAGAAATAATGTGTCTACAAATAGAATACCTATAACAAATATCGATTTTTTTTTAAGAGATCTTAATAGGATTAAAATAAACGAACTAGTAATAAAATTGATCTTTACAGGGCTTCACTTCCCCATGTGGCCTACTACCATTATCGTCGCGCTCCTATAGTGTAAATTGTAATGGGGTTTTTTTCAGGAAATATTTCACCATTTTCAATTCATCATTAACCAACGTACAACCTAATGAACACATTATTTGTTTAAACATTGACAGTTCCGCGTCATAAATGCATTATAATGTGAAGACTGTTTTGCGTGCAAGCCTTTGTCTATACCATTTAGTACTGATGGTGTAACACGAGAAAATTACTCCCACGAGATTTTTACTCCGGAGTAAAAATGTTGTACGAATCTTTTACTCCCTTCACGAAAATATGACTCCCCCATAACCCGAGAAAATTACTCCCACGACAAGTGTACTCCCCTGACAAATAGATAACGAATAAAGTACTCCACCACGACAGGTGTACTCCCGAGTAAAAATTTCCTACTAAACTTTTACTCCCCCGTCCCCTGTCAGTCCTGGTGGTGGAAGGGGTGTAGGGAATGTTAGAGCGACATAAGGTTTGCGCGAGATCCCATATGGGCGTTATCCCATTCCGCCGCCAATCCTATTTTCGGCCCATTTCACAAAGCCAAGCGTCATTTTACTATCGTGTCATATCGCCATTTTGGCGCCATTCCGTTTCGCCGCCATTCCATTTTGCCCCCATCCCATTTTCGCGACATTTCTCAAGCCAAGCGTCATTTTACTTCCGTGTCGTGCACCACTATCTATACATCCCATTTTAACGCAATCCCGTTTCGCCGCTATCGTATTTCGCCCCCATCTCATTTTTGCGACATTTCACAAGCCAAGCGTCATTATACTACCGTGTCATACTACTAGCGCCACATTCCATTTTGGCGTCATGCCATTTTACCACCAACCCATTTTGCAGTATCCATATTTCGCGACATTTTGGATTGGGGCAAAATGGGATTTCGCGTAAAACGAAATGTCTCTCCAGTTGAATGACGCAATATAGTAAAGTGAAGCTTGGCAAGTAGAATGACGCAAAATGGGATAGTGTCAAAATAGGAGGGTGTCAAAATGGGATGTCGCTATTGTTATCACACGGTTGTTGAATGACGTTTGGCTTGTGAAATATCGCGAAAATTGGATGGGGCCAAAATGGGACCTCGGCAAAACGGGATTGCACCAAAATGGGATATCGCGCTAGTGGTATGTCACGATAGTAAAATGACGCTTGGCTTGTGATCCCATGAGTACGAACGTTCACCGCGAAATACAAACCAGGGAGTACAAATTTGGGGAGTTAACATTTCGTGGAGGGAGTGATTTGTTCGTTCCTTGTGGAGTTCTTTTTTCGTACAGGATTTTTACTCCGGAGTCAATATTTCGTGGAGTAAAAATGTCGTGCAGGAGGCATAAAAGACTTCCAGGAAAAAAACACTGGGAGTGTATTTTTCCTAGGAAAGAAACACTGCAATCTCGGAAGGGGAGTGTTATTTTCCTAGGAAAATTACACTGGCGCCAGGAAAATAACACTGCCACTACGGCGGCAAATAAGACTGCCAGGAAAAAAAACACTGTTCATTTTGTTCAGAGTACACTAAGGCAGTGAGCCGAACTCAGTGCCCGTGTTGTTCCCCGGACTTGAAAAAAGAGTTGTTTTGGACTGTTGCAACTTGGTTCATTTCTGCACGATGGGTCGTCCAAAGGATAGCTCTGCCGAAGTGTCCAAAGAGAGGTTGGCTGACATATCTAAATTCCTGTCTGACGGCATATTTCCCGAAGGATGCAAAGACCGAGGAGTACGAGCAAACTGGAGACAACAAAAGTGGGTGCTCCGCGTCAAACAGAAACAATTATTGGTGACAGGAATTGTTTTTTCATAGCGTTAAGCCTGGAGGTCGCAGGGTCTCAAGATTGGTATGGACATAGAAGAATACCTCAGATCGACAAAGATCGCAGCAAATGGTATCTGGGCTACAAAAACAGAGATCATGGCAGCTGCCATGTACCTGAACACCACGATCAGCGTGTATACTCAAAGTGGAGATGAGAGAAGGTGGCTCGATCACAACCCCCATGGCAGAGCTGAAACCCAAGAGAAAATGTATTTGGTGAACCTCTGTGCGCACTTCGAAAGGGTTGTTTCATGCGAGTGTTAAACGTGTTCTTAAAGAATTTTAATCATTTTTGTTTGCAAGTGCACTTTTAAACTAAAGCAGTCTTTTTTCCCTGGGGTAGTGTTAATTTCCTGGGTGTAGTCATTTTTACCTGGGTGAAGGAGTGTAATCTTCCTTGGAAAATAACCCTCCCAGTGATAGTTTACTGAGGAAAAAACACTGTTGTAGTGTTTTTTTCCTGCAGTGTTATTTTCCGACTACACAGGCTCATGCTTGATTTCCATTTTCTGGACATGTCAGTTATTATTTGCTAACAGTCAGCATATACAAAATAACAACAGTTACAACAACATTAAGAAAAATACTTCAGCTATCTCTAAAATTGTTGACCACTCTCGTAATTTTCTTTTCAACAAGGCACGGCACCCGTAAACACTTGTAAGTGGAACAGACTCACATTGAAGAGCACCGTTGAATTTTACATCCGGTTTTGCTTCGTTTGTGTTCTTGGTTCTTCTTCTTCTTCTTCTTCTTCTTCTTCTTCTTCTTCTTCTTCTTCTTCTTCTTCTTCTTCTTCTTCTTCTTGTTGCCGCTACACGTGGAGACCAGTCCAATTGTGACCCTCCACCACGAAATGAGTCGCATGTCACCTCGCGCGGTTCTGCGTTAGGCTTAATATAAGTCCGGGGGGTGTCTGGTAACAGTGTGAGGGTCACCTTAGTCACAGGCTTATAACTCAAAAAGTTGTCGCTCTTTTCTAAAACGGTTTTCACCATTGGAAAGAGCATAAAACACTCTTTAAGAAAATGTAAAAATATCAAAATAAGGCCAAGGTGACATGCGACTCATTCCGTGGTGGAGGGTCACAATTGAGAAATGTAGTGGTCAGGGACGCCGCCGTGCCGTACAGCTTATCCTGGATGGGGGTCGGCTCCGGCCACATCTTCCTTCTCAACAACTGGAAGTTCCCGCAGTCTTGTAGGATGTGGTGGGTGTCCTGCTCTGCTTCTCCGCAGGGACACATCGGGGACGGCACAACTTTCAGTTTTGAGTGGAGGTGTTTGTTCAGCCTGTTGTGCCCTGTTCGCAGCCTGAAGATGGTAACCTGCTCTGTTCTTGTGAGCAGGTGAAGGCTGTCTTTTTGAGCCGGGGTTCGGAACAGGGCTTTAGTAATGGTATTTAGCTCGGCAAGGCTTACGGCGTTGTCTTCTTGTTCTTTTTCTGTGTTTTTGGTTGATAAAGGACAAATAAAATAAAGCACGTTTTGAAAAGGAGGGATATAATAACACACAACCCCTTATAGCATCACAACAAGGAACAAACTTTGGGTTTGTCCTTTTTCCTTGTCACTTAAAAACAAGTTGTGTATTGAACATAACTAGTTTCTGCTCAGATTATTAACAGAGTAAGCTTAATTAGCATTGTACGGACTCCTTCTGTGTAATTTGTCAGCAAGGTTAATCTTACTATGCTGTGGTTTCCTACTGTTTAGAGAATATAACTTAAAACATTGTATCGACGGGTGCTGTGTTTAACAAGTACTTTTCGTGAATTAATTTCTGAGCCATTATTTTGTTTTTGAACCATTGTTGATATAAGAAATGATTGTTTTCTTTTTACTTTACTTTGTGTATGTGATTCGACAACTTTGATAAGTGCTTATGATCAAAGTATTTTCCCAACTTTCAATTCTACATTTAACAACGTGTAACATAAAAAACGCTGGCGCTGGACCCGAGTACTCTTTAGACTGGCTCGCTCCCCCAGTATGAAAGTTTTTGTCTTATGCACGTGGATTTAAAAAAAAAAATAATTATTTTACACAATTAAAAAAATTATTAGAGTAAAATAAAACATTAAAACGTTCATAATAAACAATAGTAAACAAGAATTAAAAAAAAAAAAATTTGACCGCCCATGCCGGGAATCGAACCCGGATCACTTGGATTAAAAAAAAAATATATATTTATTTATTTTACACAATTAAAAAAACTATTAGAGTAAAATAAAACATTAAAACGTTCATAATAAACAATAGTAAACAAGAATTAAAAAAAAAATAGACCGCCCATGCCGGGAATCGAACCTGGATCACTTTGGCCATAGACTCTCGTGCTCTCTGTCTCTCTTTCACCGAGACCAATAGTTTCTTTGCCGAGACCAAATCCCCACCCGTCGGCTGTCTTGCAAATCATGCTTTTCTCGTCACTGCGTGACGTGTTCGGCTCAGCCGCCCAAGTCTCCCCTTTAGTTCAGGCTGTTCGCAAAGCGACCAGCCTCCCACCGCAAAAACTCCCCCCGTTAAGAGTCGTTTTTGTGGAATATTTCGCATTTAGGTCCCAGGTAACATTATGAAGTTTTAATACGATCAATCGGACCTATTATCAAGTTAGTGTATCAACTTTTGAACGAACTGCGCCCAGTAGTTTCCCAGCAATAAGCTGTTAAGTCGAGACAGACAGACAGACAGACAGACAGATACACAGACACACAATTAAAGTCTGTTGGACCCTCCTACTGCGTATTCGGGGATAATGCATATATTCTTACTTTAAACCTTAACACTTCCGCGTTGTTAATGCATTAGAATGTGACGACGTCTTGCATGCAAGCCGCATTTAATGCTATGCTTGATTGAGCCTGACCTTTGTCTGACCTAGGTTTGTCAAAAGTTCAGCGACAAAGCATCGTGCAGTGAGCTTCCTAATTTAGACTCCGCGAAGTTGGCTTCACCGAATTAATATCAGGCTATAGGCTATTCGATACAGTTCAATAGTGCAATGTAATGTTATGTTTTTGAACATGTTTTTCTTTAAATGGGTGTCTGCTACTTCATACCGTTGTGTCTCCCATTGTATCATTCTTAAAGGCAGAGTCCCCCTGTGAAAACAGTTGTGTTCCCCACTGTATCATTCTTAAAGGCAGAGTCCCCTTGTGAAAACAGTTGTGTTCCCCACTGTATCATTCTTAAAGGCAGAGTCCCCTTGTGAAAACAGTTGTGTTCCCCACTGTATCATTCTTAAAGGCAGAGTCCCCCTGTGAAAACAGTTGTGTTCCCCACTGTATCATTCTTAAAGGCAGAGTCCCCTTGTGAAAACAGTTGTGTTCCCCACTGTATCATTCTTAAAGGCAGAGTTCCCTTGTGAAAACAGTTGTGTTCCTCACTGTATCATTCTTAAAGGCAGAGTTCCCTTGTGAAAACAGTTGTGTTCCTCACTGTATCATTCTTAAAGGCAGAGTCCCCTTGTGAAAACAGTTGTGTCCCCCACTGTATCATTCTTAAAGGCAGAGACCCCCTTGTGAAAACAGTTGTGTTCCCCACTGTATCATTCTTAAAGGCAGAGTCCCCTTGTGAAAACAGGTGTGTTCCCCACTGTATCATTCTTAAAGGCAGAGTCCCCTTGTGAAAACAGGTGTGTTCCCCACTGTATCATTCTTAAAGGCAGAGTCCCCTTGTGAAAACAGTTGTGTCCCCCACTGTATCATTCTTAAAGGCAGAGTTCCCTTGTGAAAACAGTTGTGTTCCTCACTGTATCATTCTTAAAGGCAGAGTCCCCTTGTGAAAACAGTTGTGTCCCCCACTGTATCATTCTTAAAGGCAGAGACCCCCTTGTGAAAACAGTTGTGTTCCTCACTGTATCATTCTTAAAGGCAGAGTCCCCTTGTGAAAACAGTTGTGTTCCCCACTGTATCATTCTTAAAGGCAGAGACCCCCTTGTGAAAACAGTTGTGTTCCCCACTGTATCATTCTTAAAGGCAGAGTCCCCTTGTGAAAACAGTTGTGTCCCCCACTGTATCATTCTTAAAGGCAGAGACCCCCTTGTGAAAACAGTTGTGTTCCCCACTGTATCATTCTTAAAGGCAGAGTCCCCTTGTGAAAACAGTTGTGTTCCCCACTGTATCATTCTTAAAGGCAGAGTCCCCTTGTGAAAACAGTTGTGTTCCCCACTGTATCATTCTTAAAGGCAGAGTCCCCTTGTGAAAACAGTTGTGTTCCCCACTGTATCATTCTTAAAGGCAGAGTCCCCTTGTGAAAACAGGTGTGTTCCCCACTGTATCATTCTTAAAGGTAGAGTCCCCTTGTGAAAACAGTTGTGTTATCCCCACTGTATCATTCTTAAAGGCAGAGTCCCCTTGTGAAAACAGTTGTGTTCCCCACTGTATCATTCTTAAAGGCAGAGTTCCCTTGTGAAAACAGTTGTGTTCCTCACTGTATCATTTTTAAAGGCAGAGTTCCCTTGTGAAAACAGGTGTGTTCCCCACTGTATCATTCTTAAAGGCAGAGTCCCCCTGTGAAAACAGTTGTGTTCCCCACTGTATCATTCTTAAAGGCAGAGTCCCCTTGTGAAAACAGTTGTGTTCCCCACTGTATCATTCTTAAAGGCAGAGTCCCCTTGTGAAAACAGTTGTGTTCCCCACTGTATCATTCTTAAAGGCAGAGTCCCCTTGTGAAAACAGTTGTGTTCCCCACTGTATCATTCTTAAAGGCAGAGTCCCCCTGTGAAAACAGTTGTGTTCCCCACTGTATCATTCTTAAAGGCAGAGTCCCCTGTGAAAACAGTTGTGTTCCCCACTGTATCATTCTTAAAGGCAGAGTCCCCTTGTGAAAACAGTTGTGTCCCCCACTGTATCATTCTTAAAGGCAGAGTCCCCTTGTGAAAACAGTTGTGTTCCCCACTGTATCATTCTTAAAGGCAGAGTCCCCTTGTGAAAACAGGTGTGTTCCCCACTGTATCATTCTTAAAGGTAGAGTCCCCTTGTGAAAACAGTTGTGTTCCCCACTGTATCATTCTTAAAGGCAGAGTCCCCCTGTGAAAACAGTTGTGTTCCCCACTGTATCATTCTTAAAGGCAGAGTCCCCTTGTGAAAACAGTTGTGTTCCCCACTGTATCATTCTTAAAGGCAGAGTCCCCCTGTGAAAACAGTTGTGTTCCCCACTGTATCATTCTTAAAGGCAGAGTTCCCTTGTGAAAACAGTTGTGTTCCCCACTGTATCATTCTTAAAGGCAGAGTTCCCCTTGTGAAAACAGTTGTGTTCCCCACTGTATCATTCTTAAAGGCAGAGTCCCCTTGTGAAAACAGTTGTGTTCCTCACTGTATCATTCTTAAAGGCAGAGTCCCCTTGTGAAAACAGTTGTGTTCCTCACTGTATCATTTTTAAAGGCAGAGTCCCCTTGTGAAAACAGTTGTGTTCCTCACTGTATCATTTTTAAAGGCAGAGTCCCCTTGTGAAAACAGGTGTGTTCCCTACTGTATCATTCTTAAAGGCAGAGTCCCCTTGTGAAAACAGTTGTGTTCCTCACTGTATCATTTTTAAAGGCAGAGTCCCCTTGTGAAAGCAGTTGTGTTCCTCACTGTATCATTTTTAAAGGCAGAGTCCCCTTGTGAAAACAGTTGAGTCTCCCACTGTATCATTCTTAAAGGCAGAGTCCCCTTGTGAAAACAGTTGTGTTCCCCACTGTATCATTCTTAAAGGCAGAGTCCCCTTGTGAAAACAGTTGTGTTCCCCACTGTATCATTCTTAAAGGTAGAGTCCCCTTGTGAAAACAGTTGTGTTCCCCAATGTATCATTCTTAAAGGTAGAGTCCCCTTGTGAAAACAGTTGTGTTCCCCACTGTATCATTCTTAAAGGCAGAGTCCCCTTGTGAAAACAGTTGTGTTCCCCACTGTATCATTCTTAAAGGCAGAGTCCCCTTGTGAAAACAGTTGTGTTCCCCACTGTATCATTCTTAAAGGCAGAGTCCCCCTGTGAAAACAGTTGTGTTCCCCACTGTATCATTCTTAAAGGCAGAGTCCCCTTGTGAAAACAGTTGTGTTCCCCACTGTATCATTCTTAAAGGCAGAGTCCCCCTGTGAAAACAGTTGTGTTCCCCATCTAAGAACTATACAGGCTTTTGAACAGGATTGGACATTCGTTCACTTCAACGCATACCAAAAATCAACAGAGTGATTCAATCCCGTGTAGAGTGGATGATTTATTCTAGCCAGATTGACAATGTTGCCCTTTACCACATTAATCAACAAACATTCCCACGCATCACAGAAGCAGCGATGCTGTTGATTTCTTGGAAAAGACGGGCGCAGTGGCGTGGTGGTAAGACGTCGGCCTCCTAATCGGGAGGTCGTGAGTTCGAATCCCGGTCGCTGCCGCCTGGTGGGTTAAGAGTGGAGATTTTTCCGATCTCCCAGGTCAACTTATGTGCAGACCTGCTAATGACTTAACCCCCTTCGTGTGTACACGCAAGCACAAGACCAAGTGCGCACGGAACAGATCCTGTAATCCATGTCAGAGTTCGGTGTGTTAGAGAAACACGCAAGTATCCAGCATGCTTCCCCAAAAAATATGCTGCCTATATGGCGGGGTAAAAACGGTCATACACGTAAAAATCCACTCGTGCTAAAAACATGAGTGAACGTGGGAGTCTAAGCCCATGTACGAAGTAGAAGAAAAAATCCCTTATTAAAAACTGAACATATCATGACCACTCACACGAGAGGGAACGTACTGTAGCTTCGCGAATGAGATTGTAAGGCTGCCACGTCACATTCTGAAGTCTGTTACTCAGGATTGATTTCTTTCAAGCACCGAACAGCTATTTTACAAGCAAAACAAGGAAAAGGGACAAGAACAAAACAACACCCCAACTATTTCTCAAATTGTTGACAGCTAGCTCTTTTGCATGTTTGTTATTTTTTCAACGAGGTATGTCACGCGAGAACACTTTTAAGTGGAACGAAACCAAACTGAAGAGCATCCTTGAATGTTACATCCGGGTTTGCTTCTTCAATTTTTGGGGTTGATGAAGGAAAAATGAAATAAAATACGCTCTGCAAAGGAGGGGTATCTCACGACAAGGACAATATTTGATTTCGCCTTTTTCCTTGTAATTCAAAAACAATTTTTGTGTTACAGTTACGCACAGATAATTTCTACTCTGATTAATAACAGAGTAACATTATACGGACTCCTGCTGTGTAATTTTTCTTCAAGGTTATTCTTATAGTAATGTGCTTTCCTACAGTTTAGAGAATACAGCTTAAATCATTGTGTCGACAGGTGCTTTTCGATCATGAATTTATTTCTGAGCCATTGCTTTGTTTTTGAACCATTGTTTATATACAAAAAAAGTGATTATATTCCTTTTAATATACTTTGTGTATGTGATTCGACGATGCTGATACGTACGTGTTGATGATCAAAGTAAAAAGTTTCATGGGAGTAGGAACAAGAATATATCGCGCAATGATAAATACACCCACAGGTATATAATCTCGCTCTCGTCTTTAGCAATTTTTATTTTTATTTTTATTTGCCAAGCACATCATGTGGGGCGTTTAATAAATACCACTGATTGTTACAATATTCCTTATGAACTGTTATGTGTTTGAGCTACAATGGACATTAACATTTTCATGTACAATACCTCTTTTATTTTTTAATCAATTCGTTAATCTACTTTAAATGTGTATGTGTTGTTGGAATATGTGTTGTGTTTTTAGCAATTTTGTTTTCAACGAGGTACGTTACGCGTGAACACTTTTAAGTGGAACGAATCCAAATTGAAAAGGATCATTGAATGTAACATCCGGTTTAGCTTTTTTTTTCTTTCCTGTTTGATGACAAAAATATGAAAGAGAACACGCTCTGAAAAGGAGGAGGATCTCACGACAAGGACACTATTGGACTTCGTCTTTTTCCTTGTAATTCAAAAACCAAGTGTGGCGTTGCACATAACTAGTTTCTGCTCTGATCAATGATGCCTGTCTTACACTGTGCCGAATATCCTTGCGAATATGAACATCTTGTATTCGGCAAAAAAAGAGACGAATGGACAGGAAAAAATATTGAAAATTCGAAGCCTTACTGATCATTGCGAATGCACACAAATCCATATACGAATGTCTTGCAGATGTATTACGAACGTTGCGAGTGGCCTTGCGAGTGTTGCGAGTGCTTGCAAACATTTTACGAATAAAGCGATTATGCAATTCGCATTGTTCGTAATACTGCTCTTACACTGTGCCGAATATCCCTTGGGAATAAAATTCTTCAATAATTCGTAATGATCGGGACATGGTCGCAAGACATTTGTAAATGTTCTTAATCATTCGCCACCATTCGTCTCTTGTTGCGAATATTAGCAAAATGCTCCAAATATTCGCAAGGAATGCATATTTTTCAGTATTCGCAAGCCATTCGTAATCATCGTAAAGGTATTCGTAGCGCTCGCAAGGCATTCGCAATGATCGGTACACATTCGCAAGGACTCGCAACTATTCGTAAGACATTCGCAAGAAATGGAATGCATGTGTATATGAACATGTTGTATTTGGCCAAAAAAAGAGACTAATGGACAGGAAAAATATTGAGCATTCGAAGCCTTACGAAGCCTTGCGAATGTCTTACAAATGGTTAGGAGTGCTTGCGAATGTCTACTGATCATTGCGAATGCATACGAATCTATATTCGCAAGGATATTCGACACAGTGTGAGACAGGCATAACGAATGGTTGCGAATGCCTTGCGAGCGTTTCGAATACATTGTGATGATTACGAATGTTCGCAAGGATATTCGACACAGTGTGAGACAGGCATAACGAATGGTTGCGAATGCCTTGCGAGCGTTTCGAATACATTGTGATGATTACGAATGTCTTGCGAAATCTTACAAGTACGTTGCAAAAACGTTAAGAATATGACTTCTTTGCGAATATTAGGAACATGTTGCTATGTTCAAAACAAGAGACCAATGGTGGCGAATGGTTAAGAACATTTACGAATGTCTTGTGACCATGTCCCGATCATTGAGAATTATTGGAAAAGTATATTCGCAAAGGCAATTCGGCACAGTGTAAGAGTAGCATAACAGAGTAAGCTGGACATCGTACGGACTTCTGTGTAGTTTGTCCGCAAGGTTATTCTTACAGTGCTGTGGTTTCCTACAGTATCGATAATATAACTTTAGATACTTGGTGCTTGCAGGCGCTGTTTTTTTGTAACTACTATTTATGTCTTTAATTTTGAGTCAACTTTCTTGATTATTGTGTGTTCAAGAAATGACAATTTATACTATAGATACGTTTGCTCTGCTAAGAGATTTTTTTACTTTGATATTGTACTTTGTGTATGAATACATCTTGTGTCGTCATTACTGAGTTGTCCATTACATCCTGCAACAGTAAGCTGACGAAATGTCAACGGAGAATGTACCCAAAAAGATTTCTGTTGTAATTTGTTTTAGTTTTGATTTGCTTTGTGTATCTGATTCGGAGAAACGCCTGATATGTATTAACAAATTCACTGATTATTTTCATATGAGTTGAAACAAAGAGCAAATACACCTGATTCAAGTCAAGACAGGGACTGCCAAGAAGTGTGTAAGTGATATCCATCCTAGCCAAACAAGGAAGTGCACTTGCAACTGAAGTCTCTTACTGTTCACGTTGCGTGTCGCTCAATGCGTGTCGTGTATAGAAAAGGCAGATGTAATCTTTCATTGGGAGCAAAGACAAGCACGATGTGGACTGCGTTGGCACTGTTCCTGACTTCTGTGTGGCTTGGCTGCAATGGTATGTGTATCTGTAATTCTGCACCTGTTTATCTGTATGTGTCTCTGTGAGTCAGTGTTTCTGTGTGTCTGTGTGTCTGTTTGTCTGTATGTATGTCCCCCCCCCCTCTTTCTCTCGCTCTCTCTGTCTATATCGCTGTCTCTTTCTCTTTGTCTGTATGTCTGTCTGTCTCTCTTTCTCTCTCTCTTTCTCTCTCTCGTTCTCTCTCTCTCAGTCTCTCTCTCTCTCTCTCTCGTAGCTCAGTTGGTAGCGCGCTGGCTTTGTAGCCAGTTGGTCGCTATCAGCGTGGGTTCGATCCCCACGTTCGGCGAGAGATTTATTTCTCGGAGTCAACTTTGTGCAGACTCTCTTCGGTGTCCGAACACCCCCGTGTGCACACATGCGCACGAAAAAGAGCCCACGTTCACAGCGAAAGTCTCAGGGCTTGGAAAACACGAAGACACGCATGCATCATCTCTTGTCTCCGATTATCATGATCGTATTTTGATACTTTGACGAGACAAACCCAATGCTGGTGTATCGAAGAAGACAGCCACAGCGGGCTTGTTCGAATCAAAGTATCACATATCTTCAACGTATTACCAATACCTGTCCCAATATAGACCAGATGGTCTAAGAGGACGTTAAACCCTAATAGTCAGTCAGTCAGTCTCTCTCTCTTTCTCTCTCACTCTCTCTCTCTCTCTTTCTCTCTCTCTCTCTCTCTCTCTCTCTCTCTCTCTCTCTCTTCTCTTCTCTTTATTCCTCTTATTACATTTGATTTCCTATGGCTTGTTTGTTGTTTGTTTGTTAGTCGTGTGTGTACTTTGAACGTTTCAAAGCAATCCACCAAGTCATTGCTAAAGTGCAGCCTTTTTTTGTCATGATACCCCTAAAAATTGACGCACTGAAAAAGTCCCGTTTTGGACCGCTCTTGCGATCGACACCTGCATCAGTAGGAATAGTATAGCACACGAAATACGCAAGGTAGCAAAACAAAACAATCTCTTCAGGGTAGATAATTATTTGGTTTGACTTTCTTCTCGTATGTCCAAGTTGCAAAGTTTTGGCAGTTGTGTTTTTTTGTCGATTTTTCATTCGGCCCTTCCGTTTTTGTCTGGTCGATTTTGAGGGTACCCTTACTTTGCGCGGCGGTCACGTGATCCCTGTAACATAAATATTTAATCCAAAAGATGATCCTGAAGATTTAGTGAACGGCCTTAACTGGCATATACAGTTTTTTTAATAAAATGACATGGAAATCAATGCTTTAATTTGAGTTTGAAATATGTTGCAATAATGTTTTGCCAAGTTTATAAGTGTACGACTAATTTGTCATCCTAAGCTGTTTCATCAAAATACAATCAACAATGAGCATTGCTTCATAACAATCAGGTTATTAGAAACACTATGAAACCAAATCCCAAAAACCGTTCTTGTGACAAAGACGCAGAATTTAAGAACGGTGACTATAAGTATTTTCGATGACCTTCCTCTTCTTAAAGAAAAAGTCCAAGGTTTTTAAGTATCTTCAAAAACTTGAAAATCGAATGCCAAATGTTACAAACATCTCTGTAAAAATATTTTAAAAATTGAAAAAAAATTGTTGTTGTTGTAGTTGAAGATTTAGTGTTGCGGGGCTAACCAAGACAAGTCGCCTGGGGTCAAGTAGTGGTCACGTGGTTTTCGGTGCACTGTGACGTCGGTGCACTGTGACGTCACAAGTTTTTGTGTTGATTCTACCACTAGTACCAGTTTGATTTTCACACATGCTCGAAAAGAATGTCTCGGTGGAGAGCAGCTGCAAACTGCAACAACTCGTCAATGTCCCCAGGCATTTCATAGCACAATATCCCTCATAAAACTCTGAGTCTCTTGTGGAAATGGAAGAGGTGTGTGCAGCACAAGCGTGCAGATTTCAAAGTGTCGGGCACTTTCTGGACACAGATTTCGCCATTTTTCTGCAGCACAAAAGTTGGCGTTTTGACCACTGGCAGTGTCTTCCCTTCATAAAAGTCCGGAGAGGGCAGTATTACGCGAGGCTGGTACAGTCGACGAGTCATCGAAACTCCGAGGCGAACATACGAACAGCGGATTATCTCACAAGAAGGAATGCGTTGAAGGTCAGAGTACATGCTTTTATTTTCATGCTTATACACGTAAACATTGTTTTGCTGCGTAGCGAATACGAATTGGTGCAGAACAGTATGTCTGGGTCCAGCTGATATTCGCTGGAGTACAGATGCGCCACAGGCTAGATCTACAGAGTTACAGAACGGTCTGAGCTGAGCTAAGAATAAGAGTAAAAAGTAGTCGGGGTTGTGGACACGTAAGACAATGCGTGTGTGTCACGTTATCTATTCTATTCAGTCGCAAACTATCCCCTGATATCAATTCATGAAATTGGCAGCGTTTGCTGGAATCATGGTTTAATGCTATTTTAACCAGATCTAAGCTTTTGGTGGATGTGCAACTGGTAACAGACACCTGCATGCTAGAGACAAGAAGATTACGAATTGTGCAGGGAATTAATCTTTCTGCATTGACTGAGAGACGCAAAACCAGTCTAATTGCTACAACATGGATACACATCCAGACGACTTCCAGAGGGTGTCTAAATGTTCAGTGTACTGTATAGATCAGAAGCATACTTTCGAATTGATTTATACTCACACTCATTTTCTCTCTTCTTTTACTTCCAGACCTTTCATCATCACTCACGGCCACTGGTCAGAACAGGCCACTAGACACTGACACCATGACCATTCCAGATTTCCCGGTTCTCCGTGATCACAACGCAACTGTTGACCAGTCCTGTTCCTACCGTCCAGAATCACCACAGGAGAAAACCAACGTGCCATTCATCGTAAGATTTTTGATTTGTTTTGAAAATTAGTGCCTTATTCTGGCTTTGCAAAAAACAAGAAAGTGTCTTTGACAGATACCATCCAAATAATACATTATGATAATGAAAACAAGTAGTTCATTTCTACTCATGTTAATCGTTTATGCTTTCTGTGCTGAGCGACATATGGATTGAATTTCTTTTGTAACTCGCCTCCCGTCAACCTGCAAAACTATATCTGTAGAAGTAGTTTCAAATAAAGTCAGTGTGCTTCCGAATAAAAAATATGAAAGGGTATTTTCTTAAATGTTTAATTATAGACCAAAACAAAACATTCACGATTATGTTGTTGACCTGATGGTCTTTATGGTAGACAGCAAGAGTTGCATGTTCAAGAAGTTTAAGCAGTACATTTGAAAGAGCAAGGTAATTTAAGGTGGTATCATTTTAATGGTAGGTTCCACTGTAAGGCGACATGGAGGGTATCTTTGACGGACTCATTCAACATTCATACCCATGCACATCACCTCAAACACATAAGCTTAGTTCTTGAGTCAAATTCATTGGCTTCATAAATTTTGTGAATGTTTGTCTGTTTGCAGATTGGCTTATCTATGAATTTTTTCGAAAATATCTTGCGATCTACGTACGCATAATGTAACACGTGAAGAAGAACATAAAAAGTTCGTCAAGAGGAATCTAACTTGCATTTGCCTTCCTTATTGTTAATTTTTTCTTCATAAAGACTACTTGAAATAAACACAATGTTTAGCCATATCAAGGCCTCTGAACACGTTTAAAAAAAATGCAGGTCTTCTATCTATCTATATATATACCACTTGTGTCTGTGTGTGTGTGTGTGTGTGTGTGTCTGTGTGTCTGTGTGTGTGTGTCCGCGATGCACGCCCAAGGTTCTCGATGGATCTGTTTCAAATTTGGTGGCCATATTCAGCTACACCCCGGACACAACCTGCTCGATGAGATATTTCAACACGTGCTCTCAGCGCGCAGCGCTGAACCGATTTTGGTTTTTCTCTGGATCCATTCCCAGTAACTCTTCCTTATCTTCTCCAGTGTTTTCAGCGTTTATCTCCCTTCCTTCGTGTGGCGTCAATCCATATTCCCGTTTCTATTTTTAGAAGGTCACTGTCGACAACGCTCAATCCATATTCCCGTTATACTATTTTTACTCTTCTCCAGTGTTTTGCACGTTTATCTCCCTTCCTGCGTGCGGTGCGCCGGCAAAGCCGGGTCCCCGGCGCAGCCGGGTATTCGGCTCGACTTCTTCCCAGCGAAGCCGTACCCGGCGAAGCGGGTATTCATCTAGTTGCTCACTATATCAGATCTGCCAAGGCTCAGTTTACACAGGAAAAATCATCTCCCGACTTGAACACATACCAATAAACAGCCTCATTGCTTCTTGGAGCTGGATTTTGTGTGTGGAATGAATTACACATGTGGCGTTTTAGAAATTAATTCATAGAAGATGTACATTCGTGCAGAAATGCTTTAATTTAATAATTAGGTCTTCGTGATGTTCTCTTAGAATAACTAACATGTGTTCCCTTTACCGGGCCTCTGAACCAGTTTTGTGAATATGCAGGTTAAACTCGTGCCTTTTCTGTGTTATCAGTGTATTTCTCATCCAGGCATGGATGCGTCCTCTTAAATGGACAGCCCTTCGACAGCTCTTCCCGTGCAAACGATTGGGTTCAAAATCTCAAATCTTATCAGGCTTTTACATGGGATATGGCCATCCTTCCGTTTTGAAAAATACCAGAACTGAACACTCTGTATGGGTACTCTCTTTGCGAATTTCAAATTTTATTAATTAATTTCTTAAACGCCACACGTGTAAAATATTCCCTACAAAATCCAGCTCCAAAAACCAGTCAGGATGTTTATTCCTGGTATATGTTCAAGCCAAGAGATTTTTTTTTCTATGTAAAAGTCTTCGCAGATCTGTGTAGTGAGCAATCCTGTTTTGAAAAAGGACGTGCCTTTAAGCCTGTATAGACGGTTTGATTGTTGAGATACCTGCTGGCAATGACCGCAAGAATGAATGAATGCAAGAGGTAGTAATGCACAGATGACAACAAACCGACCTGCATTTAAAAAAAGTTAGGAGGCCTTGATAGGGGGAAACATTTAGTTCATTTCCAGAATATTTATGAAGAAATAATGAACGAGAAGAAATTCTGGCCTTGAAGTAAATGCAAATCAAATTATGTATACTTTTGACAAACTTTTTCTGTTCTTATTCACATGTTAAAATGTGTGCAGAGATCGTTAGTTACTTCCAAAAAAACATGTTTCAGGCAACATGCAAACGGACAATACTGGACACAGGCTATGCTGACCGGCTCAAGGACTGACTACCTGATGCTGGAGTACACCAACAGTGGAAAAAGTCTGGAACAAAATGTTGCAGAATGTGAACCATGTACCGGACCACGTGACAACCCAGTATCATCTCAGTCAAACCATGCAGGAATCTGTTCAACCAAAGATACTAGTTCAACACAGTCACACGATTTGTAAAAGTATATTTCAGCCTTCTGTAGCTCAGGGAGTTTGAACCCCACTCTTCATCCGTTTGGGAAAATATTTCTGATTGTTTTGACTGCACAGGTTGGTAATGGTACTCTGATGCTTCTGCCGAGAAACCCCACTCGCTAGCGCACAAGCTGCCTGTTATGGGTAAGCGACGTCCCTGTATTTCCTGCAAAGCAAGACAGAATAAAACAGCAGCTTAGTTTGAGCTTTTAAGACATTCGTACCAGAGAAAACGTGTACGTGTTTGTTTGGAGAGGGTGGATAGAATCATAAGACACGCTGTGTCTATGTGACGTAGAACAGGTTTTCAAATTCATGCTGAAGCACTGTGTGATCGCTATTTTCTCTGGCATATCTTACCTTAATTTCAGATAGACTGGGAACCGAAATGAGGATGTTTACATGAATAAACTATGATGATATGTATGTGTTTAGAAATAAAGAATAGTTTTAATGATATATGATGGTGTTTTTTTGTGGTTTTTTTAACCCAATGTGATCTTTTTGTATTTGAAAACAAATTGTACACTCTGTTGTCAACTTTACTTTCAGATAAATAAATCTATCATAATGGAAATCATCTGTTTGTGTTGTGTTACTTACCCATTTTGAACAATGTTGAGTCGTCCATATTCCTGTGTGTACGCATAGTATGCAGTTTGAAGGTAGTAGATGTCCGAGCAAACATAGGAGGATGTGCTGTTAGGCTGTCTATCTCCTCATCCAGGTTTTCCAGATATTTGAATTTCGTTCCCTCTTGGAGTTTCTGCACTGACACCTGATAAGCAAAATACACGTATCACTCTGTGATCATGGCAACATGTATCATCTGTATGCCCCGTTCAAAAATTACCTTGAGATTCTAAGGTATACACAGAAATTGCAGTGGATCACAAAAACAACACGAACAGTAGTACATGTATATATTCAGTTTAAAAATTCATGCAATGAGAGTCAATAACCCGATTTAACCCCAGGTAGATTCAGGGTCCCACTGACTGAATCTCATATGGTTGCTTTTCGGCACACACCACACATTTTTAATGTGACTGTGAGGTTTTGTTAATACATAGTAGCAACGTACTGTCTGTTCGTGACGTTTGAGAATACCGATCTATGCACTAACGCATTGTCTTTTTGTAGTGTGACTGTCCGATATTGCGTACTCCTAAAAATCAATGATCAAAAAGTTTGAACTGCTGTAATCGTGTTTCAGCATATGTCTGACAGTGCTTATTTGCTTTCAAAACGGCTTGCGATATCACGCCATCAGCGTTTCGCCACTGCTCAGAAAATCTTATGATTTCAGATCTAGTTTGAGATCGGAAATCACGTGTGCTCGTTTAAAAAACTAAATTCATTTATTACTTCCCTTTGACCGTTTCGCAAGAAAAATGTCAGGATCACTATTAGTATTAGCACATAAAAGCAGCCCACCGCCATTTAAAAAAATGTTCACTGTTTAGTGGTGTCGATGTCATGTAGTGTCTTACTGTCGCAAATAAAAATACCAGGATAATTGCAGTTTTGTCCGCAAAAAACAGGCTTTGCGCAATGTTAACTTGCTGTCTACATGTTTCGTTGTGTGACTGAAGAATTACTCAGAATTCCAAGAGAAAATAAGGATAGTCGCGTGTGAACATCACTGTGGAAGCATTTATTCTAAACTGGGCAGTTCAAGGACGAAATCCTTGATTAAAGATAGGAAAATAAACAACACTAGATGCCTGAAATAATATCATAAATCCATAATCTTTACAAGCTTACAGATCTGTGGAAGCACATCAACTGATCTGTGAAAAACACACCTGACTTCAATCTGGCATGCAAGAGGTATCGACTACGGACTAGACTAGTGTGTCAACATCACAACAAAGAGAATCACATACCATTTCGTATTGCCGCTTATGCTGGCTCTGTTTCAAGCAGTTCCTTGTGGCCTCGCCAGCATTTTGACGACGAAGAGGCTCAAACGGGCACGCTAAAACCTCAGGCTGGCTGAAAACCGTCCGTATTCCACTTGTCTTCCTCACTGCTTGAGCCGGCCATGTTTGTTGTTCAAGGCTCGTGACGTAGCACACCTATGTGCACAAGGTCATGAGCCAAGACTGCGCGCGCGATGGAACGATTCAGAACAACCAAAAACGAGTCAAAGTATACTTTTTGGATTTCTGTGTTCATTTTTACACACGCATTTGTGGTTGATGAATTAAGAGGGTCAACATATCAAAAGTGACCCTAAACCTTGAACTTTTCCTTTAAGAGCAATCTCTGTCTTCTTCTTGTCGTTCGCCTTTACACTTGGAGTCCAGCTCTGGAAATGAAGTCGGTGGTCTTATGTAGAGCCTCCACAGGTCCATGCAGCTTCTCGCGGAGGGTCGTCGGCCTGGTCCAGATCTCTCTCCTCAGGGGAGTGGGCTGCATCTTGCTCTGCGTCTCCACAGGGACACATGGGGGAGGGCACGGCTCGCAGTTTTTTGTGCAGGTGTTGTTGCAGTCTGGTGTGCCCTGTTCTCAGGCGGAAAATGACGACCTGTTCAGGCCTTGACAGTTGCTGGTAGCTGGTAGCGGGGTCGTCTTAAGCAGAGACTTTATGATGGTTTCAATCTCTGTGGAGCTCACTGTGTTTTCTTCTTGTTCTGCCTCTGCCCCCAGTCTGGCCATTTTATCCGCTTGCTCGTTCCCCTCTATCCTGCAGTGTGAGGGGACCCACTGCAATACTGTCTTCAGGCACTTGATTTTGTGAAGTGTCGTTGTGAGCTGTGAGCAATCTCTGTCATAATTTTGGCACGCTTTTAAGATTGTGTTATGTCTTGACGAAATGAGCTCTTGCACCAGGACAGTTTTACATTTCAAGCTTGCCAGTTAACTTCATCAACAGCGGAAAAAAGGCAGAAATCGTGACGAATAAAGTTGTTTCAGGGCAATTTTGAGAAACTCTCAAAAATTATTTTAAGTCCGTCAGCGAGAAATGTAACGTTCTTGAAGAGTTGCGACAGCACATTTGACGTTTAATAAGGAAAGTATCAAGTGTCCGTTTACATTTACAGAGAGTAGATTGCTAACGCTATGTTGTGTGTGCGCCAGTCAACGACAAACTGTATCTACACTACTCGTCATAAAATAACTTTACACATGCGTTTGAGGGCAGATCTTTCTGATGAGGCCGTTTATCGTAAAACCAATTATATGACTGGAAATGCCGTTTATTCCCCTAACTTATTCAGAAACAGATTGAGTTTACATGACGTAGTGTCGATACAGTGGAACCTACAACACAGTAGTGTATTGTATGTTCCACTGTATTGACACTACATCAGGTAAACTCAATCTGTTTTCTGAACATGGTAGGGAAATCAATGGCCTTTTCAGTCATATACTTGGTTTTACAATCAACAGCCTCATTAGAAAGATCTGCCCTCAAACGCATGTGTAAAGTTTTGTTATGACGAGTAGTGTAGATACAGTTTGTTGTTGACTGGCGCACACACAACATAGCGTTAGCAATCTACTCTCTGTAAACGTAAACGGACACTTGATGACGAGTAGTGTAGATAGTTCAGCTAAAGAATGCATACCAACTATCGACAAAAGCCACACACCCACGTACACTTTCCATTCTGAACAATCATCCTTATACCACAAGAGTCCATACGAAATGGTGTGCAGTTCAGTCCGCATAAAGTGAAATCATTTTTAAAATATCAAATTTTGAATAAAAGTATGTTATTTATTCAAAATGATGTATACTAACTTGTTGTTATCCTACACGCAGAAGAAACACGTTTTGATGTATACAGTCAAATGAATATATTAGAAGAATGTCTGTTGGGCGAGGGGATTACTTCCCTTGACCCAATTTGTGTTTGTCAAAACAGGCCACAGACACTTCTTTTTCACCGCTGAAAGAGAAGTGCTTACCCCTATTTTTCTAGAACGTTTACAAAAGTTCATCTGTGTATACAATAGAGTAACTTCAAACTCAACCATTGAACGCTGTATAATTCTGACACATGGTACTTACTGATACACAAAATGTAACCCTCCACCACGGAATGAGTCGCATGTCACCTTTTCATGATTTTCATATTTTTACATTTTCTTAAAGAGTTTTTTTATTCTCTATCCAGTGGTGAAAACCGTTTTAGAAAAGAGTGAACACTTTTCGAGTTATAAGCCTGTGACGAAGGTGACCCTCACACTGTTACGAGACACCCCCCGGACTTATATTATGCCTAGCGCAGAACCGCGTGAGGTGACATGCGACTCATTTCGTGGTGGAGGGTCACAAATGGTATTACTAATGCTTCTGTAGTTTGAAACAAATAGCTGTCAAAGCAAATAACTTACAGGGGGTGAAAATATCCTGCATCAAGCCGTTATCATTTGCCTTCAACGCAGGGAGATATTTTGGGAAAAGTGTTTACTTTTGAATTATATATCAATGTAACACATGTGAATATACCCTTCAAAAAGGTTAAGGACCACTTTTGAAAACGCATGCCATACAGAAATGACAAGGTTACTTTTTTCTGTATTGATTTATTGAAGAACTGAGGACTGTATCCAGAAAATGTCACATCAAACATGCCAGCGAAAACATCTGATTTCAAATTCATAACAGAAGTATTTCTTCCAACAAAAAACTGCAAAATATTATCCCGGCGGCGATCACTAATTAATCTCCCACTAATCAGTAGAGAGATAATCTACTGCGTAAGGGGATCTCTCCCTGGACCATCACAGAGCCCCCATTAAACGAGTTCGTTCTAGAACACCGCCATCTGTAAAGCGCTCTCTACGACGCTTTAAGACTCTGATGCATCCATCAGCTGCAGGATCCAAGAAGAAGCGGGACCCACCAATAAACCAGAACTGCTGCCTTGTCATGACCTTTACTTAGATGAGGCGATCCATCAATGTTGTGGTGACTGTATATAGGCCGATCATAACATTGTCATAACTGTACTCTGCCAATTGCTTGAAGCCATTCCTTCAGTCCGATGATGTTGAAGTGAGACACTCTTAACCACTTGCCGTCTTGTAGCCATCAAACATCAAACTGCCTTTGCCTTATTCAAGTCACTCCGTTTTCGTTATAGGGGCATGTTGTTTCATTGCATTAGTTTGTCAGTGTGTCATTTTACAAACACAAACAATTTGTGAGCTTATTTCATGGCTGGAACCCTGTTGTAGCGTGTGCATTACTGGTTTTTGTCCTGGCATGTATTGCACCGATTTCATTTCATTAGGACAGTAACACTGCCTGTCAAAAATGTTCCTAGAGCAAGACTCACTGCCCTTTTTGTTAATTCCAAAAAGTGACGTTTCAATCAAATTGTCAAACCCTTGATTTCTGGCGAATATTCTAAAGACTGTAAATATGTCATGACCGGTCCTTAACTTTTTTTTAAAGATTATATTTTTGCTTGTTTGTTTGTTTGTTTTCTCGCAGGATATCTCATTTCTGCTGGGGGCAAAACATGCCCAGTGGAATTTGAACTAAATTCAACTTCAGAGCTGACTTGCTCAGGGATCACAGTCGTCAATATGTTCTGGAACTGGATCCGCTTTGATGGCACTAAAGTTGAAATTGGTCATTGTAACAAGTTTGATTGCACAACCAAATATGGTCAATATAAAGTGACAAGGCCACAAAACAACACCAGCATACTGATCGTCACAGGGGTGAGTGACAACGCCATCAAAGGGACCGTAACATGCGGAGGAAATGGCACTAGTAACAACGCATCATGTAAAGTTGACACTTTTCGTGAGTGATTTTCGTATCTTCTTTATTATTTCTGTTCATGTTCATAGACCACACACACACACACACACACACACACACACACACACACACACACACACCCACACACACACACACACACACACTCACATACACGCACACACACACACACACACACGCACACACACGCACACACACACACACACGCACACACACACATACACACGCACGCACGCACGCACCTACGCACGAACATACAGACACACACATGCAGGCACACGAGCGCACGCACGCACGCGCACACACAAAACACACACAGGACGATGGCATTTTTTACGAAGTAAGCATTTCTAACCTAATGGAACACACTTGCACTAGCATTTAACAGCTGTAAATGACACAGTTTGTTTGAATGACTATTTAGTATGCGTAAACCACACACCAGTTCTCGTGGTTTATTCAACCCCATAGCCATCGTGGACCCATGTGACCCACTTTCCTTTTTTTCACAATTTAGTCCTCAGTTTGTGGTTTCAATTTGACTCGCTGTATATTATTGTGTACCTCTGAATCTAAATCTAAAATGCAACAAACCACTGCGAATCACACGAACTTGTCGGCGGCGGTAGACTTCAAAGAAATCAAGTGACATGCAGAACATTCTTCTGCTTTGGCAAACACGACATTGCAATACCTTCTTCCGGGCTCCCTTTTTTTAAACTTTCAAAACTTCGAATTGTACTGATTTTGTCTCACATGCTGTTAATTTATCATTTAGATTTTAAAAGTTAGTTCTAGCACCAAAACGAGGCTTCTAATTTGTTTTAAAGTTAATCCAGCTGGCCACGCAAAAATAAATTCTTTAATAAATGCTCGCTCTTTAAGGAGGGCACCTAGGATGTTCTCTAGCGGTAAGTATTAAACAAAAGGGTGTTTGTACTGTATGTAAAAGCCTGACAGTGTCTGTGGCCAGAAACTGATGGTTTACGTGGAGCGGAGTGGACCTTTAAGATACTGGCAGGGAATTAACGCCATTTTGAACAAAAAAAGCTTTCATTTTGAGGGCAGGTGTCTGTATCATTTGAACATTTCTGTTTCCTCGTCCCTCATCAGCCAAGACAACAACAGTCACCACAATCACTACCACGACCCCCACAGTCACTACCACCTCCACCACTACCACGACTCCCACAAGCACAACGACGACCCCCACCACCACTACCACGACTCCCACAACCACAACCACGACCTCCACCACCACTACCACGACTCCCACAACCACAACGACTAACCCCACCATCACTACCACGACCCCCACAACCACAACGACGACCCCCACCACCACTACCACCACTCGCACAACCACAACGACGACCCCCACCACCACTACCACGACTCCCACAACCACAACGACGACCCCCACCACCACTACCACGACTCTCACAACCACTCCAACGACTCCCACAACCACAACCACGACTCCGATAACCACAATTACTTCCACAACCACAACGACGACACCCACCACAACCACTACAACGACTCCTACCCCTACAACAACGGCATCCATCACTACAACGACTCCCACAACCACAACGGCGACCCCTACCACAACCACAACGACCCCCACAACAACGACGACTCCCACGACCACTACACCAACAACAACCAGCACCACTACAAGAACGACTAGCACCAGCCAAAAACCAGCAACCCCAAGCTCTATCACACTGGAGACATCCAGCGCCCAATCAACTCAGAGCTTTGCTACAAGGACGGACGATGTCACCACCGAAGGCGGGGCAGAAGTTGATGGGCTGCCAATCCCAATCATCGCTGGCGGAGCGGGAGGAGGGTTTCTATTCATCATTATTGTCATTGTCATCGTTGTCGTCGTCGCAAAGAAACGGAGACGTATGATCGATAATATTATCATTGTATTCATGGGATGAACTGTTTGAGAGAGAGAGAGAGAGAGAGAGAGAGAGAGAGAGAGAGAGAGAGAGAGAGAGAGAGAAGTGCGTGTGTGTGTATGTGGGAATGTGTGTGTGAGTGTGTGTGTGTACATGTGTGTGTGTATGTGTGTGTGTATGTATGTATGTGTGTGTGTGTACATGTGTGTGTGTATGTGTGTGTGTGCGTGTGCGTGTGTGTGTGTGTGGGTGTGTGTGTGTGTGTGTGATAATAAGTACAACTTGTTGTACGTGTGACAGCTATTACATGCATTAAATCCACCTGGATTCGCCATCCCGTTAAATACTGTTAACGTGGCTCACAATGCTTCTTTCAGATTTTAATCCAAATAAGCTTACTGTCTATCTATAGGAGCCAGCCAAATTGTCCTCTGGTTTCATTGTATCAGTAGTTACGTTATCCGAATTTGTTTTTCCGTTTCAGGCTCATCCAAGATAGTAAAGAGTACTGACAATGGATCTGAAGGTAAACCATGATGACACTGATTAGTGTACGATCTGAGAAACAAAGGGACGTACGCGCATACGTCATGTGCAACAAGAGTAAGTTAGAGTTATGCGGAACACATCTGCTGGCACCTGAGAGAATAACAAGCATTGAAATGAACAAGCGACTTTCATCCTCAAATCAGGTGCCAGGAGATTGGTTCCGTATGACTCTCACTTAACACTTGTTGAACATGTCGTATGTCTTTGGAGTGCTTACGCCCCTTTTTTTATAGCAAAATAGCGCACTGCCTCATTTGATAAAGATTCTTACAGATTATTGCAAACATTTTTAGCGTGCGTAGCAATTCATTCTCAATAATGTCCGCTTTTGACACTTTTGATCTTTCTTGGAACATGCGTTCTGTTTGTGGATCCCCCACTTCTTTTTGATGTGCCAAAGTTATTCGACAATTATAATGTCCCATGCTCATGTTTCCATCTGTGCCTTTTTCTCTCCATTGCAGATGTTGAGATCGTCAATTCTATGTACGAAAGTTCAGATTCGTTTACTTGCCCTGCTTCACCCCAACAAAGAAACACACCCGGCACTGCGGAGAACGAGAAAGAGACAAGTTTTGGCTATAAAGCATTTCCTACCAACCCATCTGGCGTCAATGCAGGGGCAATGGAGGCTCCTGGCGTGTATTCCGACCCCTACTGGAACGGCCACGCGATCCCAACAAGGTCCGCAGCATCCCTCGCTGACCCTTTGTATTCCGTGCCTGGGGAAGGGCCGGAGTCCAGCATTGCGATGAGCTCTCTCACCCCGCACAAGGGTGTTGGCAAGCTCCCCCTCGCCAGCCAAGCAACGCCTGTGGATGGAGAGTACGCTGTTGTCGACAAATCCAGATCAGGGAAGAAACCCGTCGTGGAGGATGAATACGCCGTCGTGGACAAGTCCAGGTCAAGGAAGACTAAAGCTGTGGAAGACGAATACGCCGTTGTCAACAAGAACAGGTCAATCAAATAAAATCCCGTGGGCGATGAATACGCCGTCGTTGAAAAGTTCAGGTTAGGGAAGAAATAACGTGTGGAAGACGAATACGCTGTTGTCAACAAGAACAGATCAATGAAAGAAAATCCCGTGGACGACTAATACGCCGTTGTCAACAAAAACAGGTGAAAGAAGAAAACAGTTGCAAAAGATGAGTAATTTAAGCCACCAGCAAAGACTAACAAAGACGCGTTTGTGTAACGAAATTATTCAAGTTTTACATTGAGAAGAGTAATAAGCATAATTCTGGAGCATGTTGGTGTTTGTCATGGCATATTTGTGCATATTATATTACAGCGCAGCGAATGTCCTTTGCAAATGTGTAGATTGAAATCGCAAAAAAACAACCAGAAATATCGAAAACTGACCTTAACTGACCTTAACCTACGTGCCCTACAGGCTCCTTAAAGCCCAACATCCTCTACAAAACTTTCCCTAATGTGGTTCCACAGCCTTTATTAGCTAAGCTGTCCACACACTACCCCGCGCTAGCGGTGGTTTGTTTGAGCGGAGTCAATGAGGCGTTTATAGTAGTGCCAAGACTGTTTGTTTATCTAGCGCGCCCATGCTATCGCCAACTTCTGACAGCTCCTGCATCGTAAATCTCCTTGTCCCAGGGCACACCCTAGCCTACAGGAGCTGTCTGAAGTCGGCGATAGCATGGGAGCGCTAGATAAACAAACAGTCTTGGCACTACTATAAACGCCCAATTGACTCCGCTAAACAAACCACCGCTAGGACGAGGTCTTGTGTTGACAGCTTAGCTGATAAAGGCTGTGGAACCACAGTAGGGAAAGTTTTGTAGAGGAGGTCGGGCTTTAAGATTACAGAGTGTTGCCTGCCATTTCATTAAGAAATAGGAAACTGTGCTGTCTATGGTCAACAAACAAAGATGTCTTTAGGTCCACTAAATTTGTATCGACATTTCGTACCCCTGACCGTGATTAAACGTGTCAGCTTGCATTCAGACTTAATCAGTCTTTGGTGATTGTGGTGAATTATCTGCCTAAGCTAGATGAGTCAAAAAGCAAGGTTGTAGAATTGAAGAGATATTCTTTTGTATTTTATCGTGCCCTGGTTTTCTTGTTTTGCCGACATGCTTGATTTACCGTTGCGTGACTTCATGCACATACACGTATTGGGGTATTTTGGTTTAAACAGGTTTTTTATTCAGTTGAATAAATACAAAGCCGTGATTGAATGTTATAACAAAGGAGCACAACAAGATCAACTTATAATTGTGCTCTTAGAGACAAACGAGTAATGTGGCGGACGATATTGTAAATGCATAATATTCAAACAAATGAAAACAAGAACAACGACAACGGAAAACTCACACACACAACACACAACATACCACACACACACACACACACACACACACACACACACACACACACACACACACACACACACACACACACACACACACACTCCGGTTTGGTAAGTTACCTGATAAATGTGGTTCTCAACACTCACAAGACCAATTTGACATCTTCCAGTGTGAAATTCAGATCTGCCCCAAATACGGGCAATAAAATGTAGAAGCGATAATCTGAAAAATATCTTTTCGCGTGAACGCTGCCACTTTGTCATCAGTCCGATGTCTTTTACTATCCAGAGCAGGGATGAACACACTTTTTCATCAGCAGTTTGTTATGTTTATCCGCAGACTGCTTTCCATTACTTGTCTGTTTTAGATTGACTCGTATGGTTCTTCAGCCTAGCAAGAAGTGCTTGTTTACAGTGACACGTTCTCACGCACGACATGTCGTAAATGCAAGTTCTAACGATTGTTTTTTTTATTGCACTGATAGAGAATGTCGATAGTTGTAAACTTCTGCCATTTCCTAATGTTTATTTCATTATTTTGCATACGGATATGGCTAATAAACGAAACGCGTTCTAAATCCGGGAAGGGAGGTGTGTCCTACTGCCTTAAGCTGTTGAGGTAATAAATCGTTATTTAACGGTGTTGACGAGTCTGTGTTTAGGGAATGAAATACTCTCTGTTGTTCTTTCCAGGTTAGCGCATAATTTGCTCTTTGTGACGCTAAAATAATAATCTGTATATGGTTTTTGCAGATATGGAGAGAAGGAAGGAAAATAGCAGATTTGTTGTTTTTGAAGTTCGTTTGTGCAGGCCACGTGCTTGATGAAATATGTAAAGGTGACATGTTTGAAGGTGGAGGGTGAAGGGTTGCGTGGAATGTTTAGTGCAGGGGGGTCCGGGGGCATGCTCCCCCGAAAAATTTTGAAAAAAAGGATGCAAAATGGTGCAATCTGGTGCATTATGAGGATGATCATTACCAGTTTCAGGCAGCAGATTTTGTCACTGATTAATACCCCAAAAATTGAAACTCAACCCGAAAAAACACAAAAATATTTTTATTTTTTGGCTGGGGGGGGGGGTGTCCGGCAACCCCAGAACCCCCCCCCCTCGTCCGCCCCTGTTTGTGATTATATTTGAGTGGTGACGACGTGGGTTGTGACAACTGCATTTAACTAGCGCTTTTGACAGAACAGTATATTTCCTATCTATACACGGGATCAGCGTGTTATTATCATTTTCTAAACTTTAACTGGCATTTTTTGTCAGTGACCTATTCTTACGTTTTGAACGTAAAACATCTTTTGAAGTGAAGTCTCGAGGGAGGTGGCGAGATAGTATATAAACAGGCGTCTGAAACTTATACTTTTGTCGATTCTATCTATTTGTATGACTGCGAGAGTGGATCGTGGTGTGGTAAGTTAGTTAGCAGTAACTAACCGTTCATAATCACCTTTTGTGATCTATTGAAACGTGACAAAGTGCCCATTTATATTCAGGAACCTATTTCACAGAGTCACCGAAAGGTACGGGTCTATGAATTTTCTACCACCAATACCCAGGATTGATTTGTTCAAAACTAGTCAAGCCTTCTCTGGCGCTATTGTGTGGAACTCCATTCCATCTGTAATAAGATCATTAACCTCACTAAAGAGTTTTAAACAAGCTCTGCATAATCATTTTATGTCTACCTAGAAGGCTATACTGGTCTTAACATGTGCAAGTACCGTAAAATCCCTAGCATAAGCCCACCCCCCCTGTGCACAGATTTAGGGCAAAATTGGGGGGTGGGCGTTTGCTAGGGATAGACCCCTTTGCACAAAGTAAGTTTTGTGCTCAACCGTGTAATTGAGTGAATACAAACCCCGAAAGCATGTAAGTTAGGTCGTGTGAGTAGAAGTGAAGGAAAAAAGAAAGAAAAAGGACTTTGAGGCAAAGAAGGCCAACCATGAGAGAGAGAGAGAGAGAGAGAGAGAGAGAGAGAGAGAGAGAGAGAGAGAGAGAGAGAGAGAGAGAGAGAGAGTGAGAGAGAGAAAAGGACTGGCTCTTCTGAAAACAACCCGAGCATAGTCATTCATATAAATTTATAAAGTAAAAAGAAAATCGCCAGACCTTTGCAAGGACAAAGTCAAACAATAACAACACAATTCCGGGAAAAAGAAACTTGATGAAATGTCGAAATGTCAACACCAATGAAGCCCTTTCTTTCTGTACAGGGAAGAAATTACACGATCGTCTTTGGAAATGAAACGTTAACTGAACTTGGATTTTGTCTTCAAAAGGCCCAATCTTTCTGAGAAAGAAAACCCCACAAACTTAGGAAAAAAAAGAGAAGAGAAACTCGAAAAAACATGAAAGATGGGTGGGAGTGAGGAGAGGGGACAAAGAATAGGAAAAAAGGAAAGAAACACGAAAAGGTAAAGAAGGGGAAAAAGATGACTTTTAGAACAGTTTGCACAAATCCTAGTGAAAGTGAGCCTATAGTCTCTTTGAAAAAAGCAGGGTGGGCGTTTGCTAGGTAGTTACCCCTGTGCACAACTTTTGGCCCAAAGTGGGGGGTGGGCGTTTGCAAGATGGTGGGCTTATGCTAGGGATTTTACGGTAGGTGTCAACAATTGGCAAAGCTTTATGAATTACACAAATATGTTCTTTATTGTATGTATTATGTGGAATTTATGTTGCGATTTTCCATCATCATCATCAACATCATCATCATCATTATCATCATCACTTGATCATCATCATCATCATCATCATCATCATCATCATCATCATCATTATCATCATCATCATCATCATCATCATCATCATCAACATCTTCATCATCATCATTTACACCATATAATCATTATTAGCATTAGTGTAAACGTTGGTATCGTGTGAATTTTACCGTCGATCACTTTACATGTGTAACCTCAATTAACATGTTGCATGTTTCGCTTTCGATTTGTATGTTGCTTATTTTGTCATTTTGTTGTTTATGTTTATTTGCTTGTTTGCTTACTTGTCGATTGTTTGCTGGTTCGTTCGTTTACTTTGTTTATTTGTCATGTTGCTTTACTTGTTTATCATTTATTAGACATTTGTATTAGAAGTAAGGACCGGTTGTAAGAAAAGGCGTCGCCGTAAACCTCTATCCTTGAAAAATAAAGTTCCATCATCTCTCTCTCTCTCTCTCTCTCTCTCTCTCTCTCTCTCTCTCTCTCTCTCTCTCTCTCTCTCTCTCTCTTTCTTTCTTTCTCTCCCTCCCTCTCTCTACATCTCTCTCTCCCTCGCTCTTTGTCTGTCTGTCTGTCTGTCTGTCTCTCTCTCTCTCTCACTCAGTCTCTCTGTCCCCAACACACACATAATCACGAACAGACTCAAAGGCACACATATACACACACACACACACACACACACACACACACACACACACACACACACATACATATACACACACATACACACACACACACACACACACACACACACACACACACACACACACACTACCGCGCGCCCACCGCAAACTCTTACAAGAAATTCAGTTGATCCCAGGATCAACACGAGCCGAAACATTGACAATATCAAAGAAACAGAGAGTTCTACACCTGTTGGTACAGGTAAACAAAATAATAGTGTTGATGTGTCCTGTTAAATTGTCTTTTCGGCGTTTGTACATAAATGGGAGATATAGAGAATACTACATGGCTTGCTGTGTCGTACCAGATTTACACGAGTTGTTTTTTTAAATATTGAACTGCGAGCGAAAGCGAGCTGTTCACTATTTGAAAAAGCAACGAGTGTAAATCTGGTACGGAACAGCAAGCCATGTAGTATTCTGTTTATCCTACATACTGTACTTACGTGTATTTTACTGAAAATGTCCTGCATTCGAGGCAGCTAAATTGAAGACGTTTGTTTTAGAACCTCGATCTCTTCTAAAGCCTCGTGCAATCTATTACGTCAAAGCAAAGAAACGTCACTCTGAAAGTGTGGCGTGACGTGTTAGTTCTAAAGATTCGAGGGTAATTAGCGAGCGCAATTTGTGTTCTATAATGACGTTTGTCTCGGTGGCTTTGGCATCATAAGCAGTGGAAAAACAGGTCCCTGCCAGACTTGCTTGACATGACCTCATTTACATGATATACAGACGTGTGATTTGAACGATTATTATCTCACGGGTGTCTCTCTCACGTATGTAGGATAAAACAACTATCGCAATATCAAGGAAGAAGATTGTTGTGAAAGTAATTTGTTTGTTTGTTTGCTTAACGCCCAGCCGACCACGAAGGGCCATATCAGGGCGGTGCTGCTTTGACATTTAACGTGCGCCACACACAAGACAGAAGTCGCAGCACAGGCTTCATGTCTCACCCAGTCACATTATTCTGACACCGGACCAACCAGTCCTAGCACTAACCCCATAATGCAAGACGCCAGGCGGAGCAGCCACTAGATTGCCAATTTTAAAGTCTTAGGTATGACCCGGCCGGGGTTCGAACCCACGACCTCCCGCTCACTGGGCGGACGCCTTACCACTAGGCCACCGTGTTGTGGTTGTGAAAGTAATGCAATAATGAATAAGAGCTCAATCATGAATAAGACCTATTGGCTTAACAGAAAGGAAGAAGGCTACTCTACCTTTATGGAAGTGATGCAATAATACTGGTATTGGTGACAAAAATATGTTTTCCACCAAGAAACCGATCGATCAACCAAGGAACCAAAAGACAGAGCGAGCGATAGACGTTGCAACAGGTAGGAATGGTATTGTTTTTGGTCTGAATGAGCGTGATACAGTGGCATGTCACAGTGAAGAAGGGAAAGTAGTAAAAGTAGTTATAAATAGAAATGAATGAAATCAAAGTGTATGATGCAAATAACTTTATTTAAAATTATCACTGAGTCACAAAATAATAAAGCAAGAAAGAATACAGTGTTAGTGAAACTGTTGTAAATGGCAAAATGCTGTTGCCATGAATACACATTTGAATGCTAGTAATGTAGCACCAATATATGACATTGCCTGTTGTAAATGGCAAAATGGTTTATGAAAGAGATTTACAGTTTCACTCCAACAACAAATGTAAGCTTACTTCGTAGCTTTCGGTAGCTGTTGCCATAAATACCCAAAGACACTGGCATACAAATAATATAGCATCAATATAGGACATTGTATTGATATTACCTACAATGATATCTGTCGTCAAGGTTAACAAATGCTGACTAGATGTAACAAAATAGATACAATATTATAATACTAAAGTGAGTGCTTAGTCATGCAGAGTGGCGTTTGCATAGAATTGAAGTCTATTCGTCACGAGGGTGAACAGCATGATAACTTTCCTGTATAATACTTCTTCAAAAGGAACACTTTATTATATTTAAATATCTGGGAAATTGTGGTTAAAAGACTTCGTTACTTCTTGATTGTTATTTACTATTATATTGAAGTGAATAGCAAAACGCTGTATTTGAAAACAGCATGGGATTTATATATATATATATATATTTTGGTATCAGGTAATGCCCTAGTTTTTACAAATTGTAGCAAAGTCGATTAACTTTACTATGTACGATGTTTGCTTGCAAATTACAACACAAACGCGAAAACCTTAACTATTTGTAGAGTTCTAAGGCATTGCAGACAAAGCAACTGCAAGAAAGTCAGGTTTTAGCAGTGTGAAAATCCGCTGAAAACGGTCTTATATCCCTTCCGTTAACATGGCTTCGTCCGGCCATACATGTAGGCTCTTATGACACTGACCTGAGCTGACCCTGAGGCACTGAAAAGGTTTTCACGGAAAAAGTCTCTCGAAGAACGAAATGGGTTCGGTGCATTTGTCAGTCTGTCACATGTTGAAGGGCCCCATACGGGTTGAAAGAGATAAGGTACTGTCGTGTTTTTCCCAAACCTAGTGCACTACCGTTCTCACGAGATAAGTTACTTCTGTTTTGTTCCGGTTTTTCTCTCCAATTGACACCATGTATGAGAGATGAAACAGAAAAGCCTGTTGTGAAAATGCAAAAATTTGGAGGTAAAAACGAAACAAAACAAAAGTAACTGTTCTCATGACAACGGCAAACAACGACACCGCCCTCAGCTAATTCAAGAAATCACCCCCCTCCTACACGTGCACTCAAGTTAACCTCTGCTTTGACCTGTGTGCCAAGAGTGAGATGAGAGAGAGCAGAGACACACACACTCCCGCGCCGTAGATCAGATTAATAGGTGCTTGATTTTGGTATTTTGATTTTACATAACATTAAACCTTTCTTCTTATTATTATTATGGTGAGCTTATATAGCTTTACATATTAATTTCTGCCGTGTGAAATGGAATTTTTTTTACAGACAGACAGACAAACAAACATTTTTTACACACAATATATAACGCATTCACATCGACCAGCAAACCTCAAGCCTGTTAGGCGAGCATTCACCTTTCGCGGCCTTTATTCCAAGTCACACGGGTATTTGATGGACATTTTTATCTATGCCTATACAATTTTGCCAGGAAAGACCCTTTTGTCAATCGTGGGATCTTTAACGTGCACACCCCAATATAGTGTACACGAAGGGACCTCGGTTTTTCGTCTCATCCGAAAGACTAGCACTTGAACCCACCATCTAGGTTAGGAAAGGAGGGAGAAAATTGCGGCCTGACCCAGGATCGAACACGCAACCTCTCGATTCCGAGCGCAAGTGCGTTACCACTCGGCCACCCAGTCCCATGGGGTTCATGGTCATGGCAACAGCCTTAATAATATTATATAATGTATAATATTACATTTCAGCATATGTGAATTACATGTCATCATACCAAACTGTCATACATTTTTATTCCCACATCATTCTGATAGATCACAACCAAACCTACTATCAGTGGACACATCCAAATACAAGCGCCTGTTCTTGACAACTTGCGACTGATCTAAAAATAAAAACCAGTGCAATTTCCTCGGTCTGGCTTTGCCACGACACTCACGGTTTGGCCTGTAGGTAAAATGTACAATGTATTTTCTGATTTGTGCACAAAAGCTTTTTTCTTTTTTCTTTTTTTTAACATAACAATGTTTAATGTCATTGTTTGTTTAAAAGACCATGGTCACATTTGTAAAAAAAAAATGTTAAATTAGAAAATAAATAACATTTTGGTTCATGATTTTTCCTACACCTGTGCTGAAAAAAAGAAATAAAAATGTCGGTATATAAGTCACTCAAATACAGCAATGCATGAATGGCTCGATTTGAGTTTGTTGCGGTTGACCCTGCACAAATCGACCTATGATGTTTTTGTTGAACAATTTTGCCGTCACCCCTCCCATAGGGTGACGTATTCCACAACTTCCTGTGTTCCTGTGTTGCTCAGTGATTTTGTTAGAATTCAAATTCTTGTGACACACTTCTTGTTCATTTCCTGTGCCTGTGATTTGTTTGAGCACATTGTGAGGTATTTCACTACAAACGGCGACTTCCTGTCACGTGTTCGCCCATGAACAAAAATTTCTCCTCCTGCACGCTACTTACCCCTCGCCAAAGACGACCCGCTGGTGCGGCTCGTCAATAACCATCAAATCAGCACAGCGCTCTGGCTAAAAATAACCTCAGCCAAGTCAGTACAGGCCAACGGCTGTAAAAGTCTTCGGAGACTGTATACAGTACCAAAGACGATGCTCGATAATTTTTTTTGTGCGTTCCCATCTCCAGCAAATGTAACCAGCACTCAGATCTGCCTGAAACTTTGTCGACGATTGCCTCAACCATTTCTTTCTTAGCATGCAAAGTCACAATTTGTTTGTCCTTAAACCCTGAATTAATACGAATATTTGTTTAGGTCTTTCGGAAACGTTGCGTAATAAGACACGCTTAGTATACACGTTCACCAAAATCAACACAGATTGTGGTCAGCCTTTTGGTCATAACTTCTGAAATTTCTAAAGCAATTCATTGAGAACTTGAGCAGATATGGCTCTTCGAGTGGAGGACCCCCTCAAAAATGGCCGCAAAACGTGGCTTTTTTGGCCTCTGGAACGGTTGACCCCTACCGCCTTTGTCAAAAGGCTACACAAAGACTACACTAAAGTAAAGTGCATCAAACAAAATGGTCTGAACTTGAATGGCCTTTCTAACGGTAGTCATAAGTGTTTGGTAAGTGCACATTCAGATTTTTTTGCAGATTTTAAAACACGGGGCAATGGTTTTTGTCAGGTCGATTTTAGGGGTGACCTTGTTTAACAGGCTGTAACGGGATGCCTATACAAATTACCACCGATCGGACAAATGATATGAACGGTGGACATAATTACCTTTTCCAGCAAATAAAGTTGAATTAAAATGGATTGCGTTTTACCGCTTTTGTTAGCGTGCGAAAGTTGTTGCAATAATTTTTTGGCCAAGTTTATATCTTTCAATATAATTCCTTATTCGACAAGCTGTCGGACAGACAGCTGTACCTCATATTTGTTTCCACACTCATAAATTTGTTCTGTATTGTATTAGTGAAGGACAATCGATCCGAAAATGTTCGAACCGAGAGGGGAAACATGGCGGCCGGCCGGACATGTGCTAAAGGTCTGATCACTAGCAGACAGATCTCTTCGGTCGAGACTCTCGAACTTTCAGAAATATCTTTCGATAGAATTCGTTATTCAACACGTTATCGGACAGACAGCTGTATGTCACGGTTCTCTAAACATGCGCTCAGCTCTTATTGTTAATTTGCATCGGATTAAAGAACTATGGACCAGACAAGTT
Organism: Littorina saxatilis; assembly: GCF_037325665.1. NCBI lineage: Eukaryota > Metazoa > Mollusca > Gastropoda > Littorinimorpha > Littorinidae > Littorina > Littorina saxatilis. The sequence goes on from NC_090252.1 coordinate 39,373,615, forward strand.
TCGAATCGAGAGATGTTTTGCAATGCTGAGGCCGGTGTAACAGTCGCGCATGCATTGAGCCTCCACAGTCACGAGGCACATGATCATTAGGCAAACAAAACAAAAATAGGTGTGGTTACGGTAACATAGCCCAAAAAAATAGGGTAGGAAGGTAGGCAATTACTTTTTTTTTTTAACTTTTTTTTCTAATGTGTACAAATTAAACCTACTTGACAGGGAAATAAGTGTGCGACTCGGGCGATTTCGCTTTCATTGCGTTTTCTGAAGCGAGCTAAAACTGAATATTAGTAATTAACACTTGAAAAGTAGTAATTAACACTTGAAAATTAGTAATTTTCACGACATAATTGTAATTTTCTCGTAAAAATTAGTTATTTTCACGTGTTAATTACACATGTTCACGTGTTAATGACTCATTTTCAGTTTTGGCACTAGTAAGCCGTAATATGAGGCGGCATTCGGTCAGTAGGCATGACATCCACATGGAAGAGAGGGGGGGGGAGAGTCGAGGGGAGGATCTAGAAGGGGGAGGGTAGCATTCAGAATCATGCAAAACGGATGGATACGTTAGCGCATCACTCCACACACGGACTGTCGACTGAGACAAAACCCCGACTTTTGACACGAACACTGTGATGAGCGGAAGGAAGGGGGGGGGGGGGGTGGCATTCACTATTAATGAAGCAAAAACAGCTGAGGGGTTCACAGATGTATGACTTTGAGGTAACCGACTGTACGACGCGATCATTAATCATTGATCAATCGCTTAAAGTTAATGTTTGGACCGAAAATAGGTTGCCGAGCAAATATGTCAATACATGTCAGACGTCCGTTCACGGGGCTGCCGTACACGATGTCTCTGAAGCTTAGTTAATATTTATGGCTAGGTGCACACATACACACACACGCACACACACACACACCACACACATACCCACACACACAAACACGCACACACAAACACGCACACACATATTGTTCACGATTCGGGTCGTACATTGCAGGGGCTGCTGTACACGGTACAGCCGACGATAACGGTTTTGTTTGAAATGTAACCACGCCAACTCGGGATCGGTGTTTTTAAACGTTGTATAATTACTTGCATGTGCAGTCGGGACACTTTTTTCACTGCATGCGGATCTGTGTCGATTTTGGGAAAAAATTTTTTGTCAAAGCGCTGCATGGAAGGATTTATGCGTATCATCACTGACTTCTCTTATATGCGCTTTGCTTGACAGTAGCATCTCCAGAATCAATCAAACAACAACTTCAGCGACGAGGACGAGAAGAAGAAGATCAGAACAAGGACCAGAACAAAGCAAGAAGCAGCAACAGCTTATCATTGCCAAGAAGAATTATGATTTCTGAAATCGGAACGAGTTTTTGCTACAAGATGGCGATGGCTTTGGCCTTTTTTCTCCTCGTATCCCCTGTAGCTTTTGCCGATATTCAGCAGACAAAGTACCTCGCTGTAAACCTCAACCCCGGAACTGTCCTGAACGCAGTGGAAGATGCTGGGTCTCTGAGGCAGTGTGCTCTGCGATGCCCTCAGCAATCCTGTGACTCTGCTGCAAGCCCATGCTGCACGCTGTTCTGTTGGAGCAAGACGTCTTTGGCTTGTTACGTGCAAACTACGTCACGTCCGTACAAACAGCTTCTGCCCAGCGCAGTTGGTTTCCGTTGCTTCGTGAAAGGTAATCGGAATTTTTGCTTTTTACATTTAGTCAAGTTTTGACTAAATGTTTTAACATAGACGGGGGAATCGAGACGAGGGTCGTGGTGTATGTGTGTCTGTCTGTCTGTCTGTCTGTCTGTGTGTGTGTGTAGAGCGATTCAGACTAAACCACTGGGCCGATCTTTATGAAATTTGACATGAGAGTTCCTGAGTATGATATCCCCGGACTTTCTTTCTTTTTTCGATAAATACCTTTGATGACGTCATATCCGGCTTTTTGTAAAAGTTGAGGCGGCATTGTCACTCCCTCATTGGCTCACGTAAGTGTAGCCTATGCGATGATAAACTTTGTCTGTCTGTGCGTGCGTGCGTGCGTGCGTATGTATGTGTGTATGTCTGTGGTAGAAACTTTAACATTTCCGAGTCTATGGATTACGTCAGTCTCGGTCAAAAGTGTTCGACGTGTGTGATAGAAACTATTTGAAGACGTCACATTATGACGTAAGAGGGTTAGACGTCACGCAAAGGAATTACTGAAAGTCTCGGTCATTGTTATTGTGAGCGGGCCGAGACTTCTTGGCAGATCCAGGGTCTCGCTTTCTTGCATATAGTTTCACCTATGCTTACTGTGTGTGTGTGTGTGTGTGTGTGTGTGTGTGTGTGTGTGTGTGTGTGTGTGTGTGTGTGTGTGTGTGTGTGTATGTGTGACGGAGTGATTGAGTTTGTGTTACTGTTTGTCGATTTCTTACGTGAGCCTTGAAGGCTTCGCCTCTTGTTTTTCAATCAAATTGATTGAAATTTTGGCAAAGCAATCTTCGACAAAGCCCGGGGTTTGGTATTGCATTTCAGCTTGGTGGCTTAAACCCTTGTTTGGTCATTAAAAATCGGAAACTTGTAATTAAAATTATTTTTTTATTAAACGATCCAAAAACATTTTCATCTTATTCTTCGTCATTTTCTGATTCCAAAAACATATACATATGTTATATTTGGATTAAAAACAAGCTCTGAAAATTAAAAATATAAAAATTATGATCAAAATTAAATTTCCGAAATCGTTTTAAAAACTATTTCATCTTATTCCTTGTCGGTTCCTGATTCCAAAAACATATAGATATGATATGTTTGGATTAAAAACACGCTCAGAAAGTTAAAACAAAGAGAGGTACAGTAAAGCGTGCTATGAAGCACAGCGCAATCGCTACCGCGCCAAACAGGCTCATCACTTTCACTGCCTTTTGCACTAGCGGCGGACTACGTTCAGTTTCATTCTGTGAGTTCCACAGCTTGACTAAATGTAGTAATTTCGCCTTACGCGACTTGTTTCTGTTTGTTTTTGTTAACTGGGGGTGGAGAGGGTATCTGTGTTTGGTCATTTTTACATTTAGTCAATTTTTGATTTACATTTGGTCAAGTTTTGACTAAATGTTTTAACATAGAGGGGGGAATCGAGACGAGGGTCGTGGTGTATGTGTGTGTGTGTGTGTGTGTGTGTGTGTGTGTGTGTGTGTGTGTGTGTGTGTGTGTGTGTGTGTGTCTGTGTGTGTGTCTGTGTGTGTGTGTAGAGCGATTCAGACAAAACTACTGGGCCGATCTTTATGAAATTTGACATGAGAGTTCCTGGGTATGATATCCCCGGAAGTATTTTTCTTTTTTTCGATAAATACCTTTGATGACGTCATAGCCGGCTTTTTGTAAAAGTTGAGGCGGCACTGTCACACCCTCATTTTTCAATTAAATTGATTGAAATTTTGGCAAAGCAATCTTCGACGAAGCCCGGGGTTTGGTATTGCATTTCAGCTTGGTGGCTTAACAACTAATGAGTGAGTTTGGTCATTAAAAATCGGAAACTTGTAATTAAAGTTATTTTTTTTATTAAACGATCCAAAAACAATTTCATCTTATTCTTCGTCATTTTCTGATTCCAAAAACATATACATATGTTATATATTTGGATTAAAAACAATCTCTGAAAATTAAAAATATAAAAATTATGATCAAAATTAAATTTCCGAAATCGATTCAAAAACTATTTCATCTTATTCCTTGTTGGTTCCTGATTCCAAAAACATATAGAAATGATATGTTTGGATTAAAAACACGCTCAGAAAGTTAAAACGAAGAGAGGTACAGTAAAGCGTGCTATGAAGCACAGCGCAACCGCTGCCGCGCCAAACAGGCTCGTCACTTTCACTGCCTTTTGCACTAGCGGCGGAACCGGCACGGTTGGCCTTGTTATAAGGCGTCCGCCCCGTGATCGGGAGGTCGTGGGTTCGAACCCCGGCCGGGTCATACCTAAGACTTTAAAATTGGCCACCCGGGGCCGCTTAGTTGGTGTAGAATTTCCGACACTACAGCAATTATGCTTGCGAAAGTAGACGACGTCACAGAAGTATAACTAATAATAACTAATAATAACTAATGCCTCAAATGACTGACGATTCTGTGTGTATTTACGATATTTTCCTCTTGGGCTTCAGCCTTTGATGGCTTATAATTAGAATAACACCTACACTATTCGGCATGCCACAACGTCATTGTTAGACACAAAATAGAATGAAAACTGATTGTCTTTGTAATGACATGCAAGACGTCTTGAGTTTCTACTTGTTTTGTTGATTTTAACGTTGCTGTTGCGAATTTGTCAAAAAAATCAATCTCATTTCTTAAAAGAGTTTGCAAATAAAAGACCTTACCAGTCATATATATATATATATATATACTTTTAAAATGTCTTGGATCTGGGGACATCTGTAAGTGTGAGAGCGTGGATCTGGGAACATTCTGTGGTTATGGGAACATTAGCATGTTCTCATATCCAAGGTAACCTCAAAATGTAATTTTCGTGTTCAGCTTGACCATTGAGGGGTTTTAACTCGTGTTCCCAAAAGCATTTGAGTTCTGACTTGGTTGTCCCCCTTCCCTTGCTACAGATCTCTGCATCGTCAAACAATCTCTTCTGAGCTTTTAGCATTCTTGTGCTTACGACACTAAAAAAAAAAAAAAAATTATCTCTCTCTCTCTCTTTTTTTTTTTAACATTGCTGTGTAAAATAAAACTGTAAAATAACTATTTTACAGGTTTATTTCACAAGTTTATCTTATATTTTCTGAACATTTGGAAATAATTGCTTTACCTCAGTGAAATATTTATTATTGTTTAGAGCGTAAGCGATAAGCGATCCGGGCCTTTTCAAGAAATCTGAACAATGAACATGGTCGCTGCATGGGATTTTTTTCCCTTTCGTACAATCAGGCACACCACTCGTACAGGTAAGCCTTAGATTTTATGTAGCGCACTTTATAAGAACAGTGTTATATCTATTTATTTGAGTTAGGCATTGAAGATTTGAGAGGGCTTCTTCGCATCGAAGGAGTCTCTTCTGAGTGGGAATTCCGCTGTGAATTGATAGTTCTGGTCAATGGCTGTCTAAGACTAATCGGCCCTCGAAGGCAATCACTGACGTGAAGTGCACCGGGAGTGACTATTGCAACGACTGTCGTGTCCAGCGTTGTGTTTGTCAATGAGGTTCTTGAAAGCATTTGTACTGGGAGCCCGTTTAATGTTAGTTGTTAGTTTGTTCCAGTCATTTGTAACTCTATAGCTGAAAGCAAATTTTCTTGTATTGTTATTAACTTATTATCATGTCTTTCTTTTTGTATTTTGTCAGTACTGTTACGTGTTACAACAATGTTAGTCTGCGGTGATTTAAAAAAGAAATCTTTGTTAGTGTCATCAATGTCGTTAAATATTATATACGCTTGTATTAGGTCCCCTCTCTTTCTTCTTGCCTTTAGTGTAGGCAAAGTCAAGTATCTTAGTCTCTCTTCATATGTGTAGTCTTTTATTTCGTAAATCAGTTTAGTAGCTCTTCTTTGGACTCTTGCGATTGATGTTGATTGGCGTACTAGTCTCGGAAACCAGGCAGGATTGCCGTATTCTAGATGAGGTCGTACTAGTGTACACTCCACTCTCTGTTCCAGGAGGCTGTTCTCTGAAAATCCACCAGTACCTAGGAATGGCAGTGACACTGTACTCTAGGACCAACACAGCTAGTGTTTCAAATGTTACCTTTTTGTTTCAGGAGTCCTTGAATATATTCTAGTCATTTTTTCCCATTTATTTTAAGTTCATATCATATTTGACAAATAGGTGGCGTGATCTAACCATGTTTACCTGGTTGATTCTGACGGTTGGCAGTTTAAGTTTCTGGCAATTGCCAAAGTTGAACGTTTATTGTCATTAAATGGCAAAATTAATTTGAAGTCACGTTATAACTTATTGTGGAAAATCAGCTCCCTCTCTCTCTCTTTCCCCTCCCACACTCACACACAAACACACACACATGCGTGTGTGCTGACACAAATTTGTGATTTACTTTAAAATTAACAAGGGTGCCGCGGTCAATTGTAGACGGTAAGACCTATTACTTTTTTAAAGCCAGGACATTTGGACCTATTGATTTCTTACGGTCAGGTCCAAATGACCTATTGTCCTCTAACGCTGGCAGCAACACTGATGTAGATGAAATATTCATGAGGACGTCCCTCTGCAATATTATCCCAGCTATCTAAATAGACTGGAAGAACAAAAAGTGATTGCATGGAGACCT
>NC_090252.1:39380101-39402601 GCF_037325665.1 Littorina saxatilis
GATCAATAAAAGAACATCCCGTGGGCGACGAATACGCCGTTGTCAACAAAAACAGGCGTAGCAAAAGATGAGTAATTTAAGCTCTCGTACACAAGACAAGGGCAGCAATTTATATGGAAGACAAATATGTCTTCGTCGACAAGAAAAGATCAACGAAGAATGACGAACTCACCGAAGAAAGGGATGTAAGTAGGGAGAGAGCTGGCAGAAAAGACCAAAGACAGAAATAAATTGTAACTAATGATATGGGAGGGGCGAGAAATAAGGGCGTGTTGAGAGTTATTTTGGAAGGCGTTCGACAATCTAAATAAGAGGGCTGCCGTTGCAATTGCTTCCTTCAAAGTTTTGGTTGCCTATTTTTCATATTTTATTTTAACCTTACTTTGTTTTTTCTTGTTTTTGTGTGTGTGTGTGTGTGTGTTTTTGGTTTTTTTTTTGGGGGGGGGATAGAATAGCGGAGCGGAGGGTGGGGAGTAAGCATGTGGAAGGCAGATGCACTTTTTTTGCTCAACAATCTTTTGTAAGCGGACACATGATAATTCGGTCAAACTGAGCTTCCCTCCCAACCCCCGCTACCCCCCCCCCCCCCCTCCCAAAAAAAGAGTGTATCATTCCAAACCATATTTAAGAGTGTTTTTGTATCTTCATGTATATATCAATGTAAAATGTATAATTCAAATAACTGTTTAGTACGGATTATGCAGTACGTACCTTTATAATCGTATAAGACTTTACATCATTCATTTGCATAATATTTCTCTCATTTCTCATTTCTCATTACTTTATTGTCCCATCGCTGGGAAATTCGGGTCGCTTCCTCCCAGTGGAAAGCTAGCAGCAACGGAGTCGCGCTACCCAGGTGTCTGCGTGTTTAGGTGTATTCAGCCACCTGCACTTATGGCAGAATGACCAAGGTCTTTTACGTGCCAATGTGATGACACGGGGGTGGGACATGGCTTCCGTCTCTGGGTCTGCACATAAAGTTGACCCGTGTCCGTCCCGGCCCGAATTCGAACCTGCGACCTTTCGATCACAAGTCCAGTGCTCTAGCAACTGAGCTACCGGGCCCCCATCATTGGTCCTCGGAACACACTGTATGTTTTAATTGCAGTGTAAAGTATTCGTTTTACCTGCGTAGTTTGTATTGTCCATACATTCAAGTACAGTAAATACGAGTTCTTCTACGCTATGAACCTTATTGTTATTTCTCTTTATATGTTTATGTTATCTTGAATTAGACAGAAGAAACATGCAGGACATAGTCGTGGCCATTTACGTTGGCTTACAGCAAACATGTGACCCTCCACCAAGGAATGAGTCGGATGTCACCTCGCGGGATTCTGTGCTAGGCCTAATATACGCCCGGGGGGTGTCAGGTATCAGTGTGAGGATCACCTTAGTCAAAGGCTTATAATTCGAACAGTTTTCACTCTTTTTTGAAACGGTTTTCACCACTTAATAGAACATATACCAGTCATGCAAAGGTGACATGCGGTTTACCAGTTTTCAAGTTATTGGTTAAAGCGAAGTTGGAGTTATGTTATTTTCATGTATCCAAAGAAGAGGGATGTAATGATATCCATGGTACCTGTACAACACCAGGAACCCAGTACATCTGAGCTATAGCGGATACTGTTATATTGTGCTTACTGAGAGTATCTTCCCTTCCCTGATGGCTGTACTTCCTGCAAGATGGATACCTCAATACAATGTTGAACTTGAACAACTTCTCCCGAGTCTGCAGTGAGCGTGAGAGAATGACACACATAAAACAACATGAACAGTAAACAATAACATCACAGACATCAAAGCTATTGAACCGACAACTTCTCATACAAGAGTCTATCGGTACATCGCACGTTCATATCGACACTATATCTTACCATAAATACGCTATAAGGAGGTATGTAACATCTCATTGCAATTAATTACGTTTCTGGAATGAGATGTTAAAGGCACACTCGATCCTCCCCGTGTAAAACTGTTCGGCTCATCATCTCAAATTTGGCCAGGCAATTTCATAGGATAAGACCATATCTCTCTACTTGGTCATGAACAGCCTTGGTGCTCTCTATGTACAGTACGCATTTGAATATGAGTTGATTCGTAAAAGCCACGTGTGTTTTTTTTACAGAAATTAATGTTTACAAACAGTCAGACTCAGCCCAGCCATCAGTCAGAGCGTAGATTGTTGGTATATGTCCATGTTGAAAGATAGGCTTATTCCATGTAACAGCTAAACCGGATCTGAGATGGTGTGTTTTCAAGAGAAGGAGTGTGCTTTTAAGAATGTCTGGACCGTGTTCCCCTGCTGCGTTTGTGTTGTCAAGAAGGAAATTCACGCTTGGAAACATTTCAATGAAGTGACCTCAAATCAAAGTGTGAATCCTGTTTCGTAGTTTTCTTCTTCACTGAAGATGACGAAGGAAAAGATAAAGTGATACAGACTAGAATGTCTAAAAACAAACGGGTCACTTGACAAGGAAAAAAGTGTGCTTGCACTTGTTTCTGTCTCATTATGAGGTCAGGCGCATCATCAGATAAATGTGCTTGATCTGTTCACATGTTTGATGCAAAAATGCTGTGGTTATCAACAGTTCAGACAAATATTCTGAGTCGTCTGCCTTTCGAACCACTGCCCGCAGACAACTGCCTCTACATCAAGTGCCCTATTTCCAACCCTTTCTGATATAATTATGTGTTTATAATGTGTTTGGTATTAAGTCGAAGCGTATGATGTAAGCATGAATAAAAGAAGTTATATGCTCACTGACTCTTACTCTGACATGTTGTCCTAGATTGGGCACTCAACCACACACACACACACACACACACACACACATACACACATACGCGCACGCACACACACACACACACACATACACACACACACACACACACGCACGAACACGCACATATACATGCGCACGCACGCACACGTACAAACATACACTAACACGCGAGCGCGCGCACGCACACACACACACACACACACACGCACACACACACACACACACACACACATACACACACACATACACACACACACATAGTTACACATACACACCACACACACACACACACACACACACACACACACACTCGCGCGCAGAAGCACTTGTGGACGAAGCAATTTGGACGCACATTTGCACGCACGAGAGCGCGCACGCTCATACACGTGCTCAAAATGGACAGGGACATCATTATATTTAGTCAAGTTTTGACTAAATATTTTAACATCGAGGGGGAATCGAAACGAGGGTCGTGGTGTGTGTGCGTGTGTGTGTGTGTGTGTTGGTGTGTGTGTGTCTGTGTCTGTGTGTGTGTGTACAGCGATTCAGACTAAACTACTGGACCGATCTTTATGAAAATTGACATGAGCGTTCTTGGGTATGAAATCCCCGAACGTTTTTTTCATTTTTTTGATAAATGTCTTTGATGACGTCATATCCGGCTTTTCGTGAAAGTTGAGGCGGCACTGTCACGCCCTCATTTTTCAACCAAAATGGTTGAAATTTTGGTCAAGTAATCTTCGACGAAGCCCGGACGTCGGTATTGCATTTCAGCTTGGTGGCTTAAAAATTAATTAATGACTTTGGTCATTAAAAATCGGAAAATTGTAAAAAAAAATAAAAATTTATAAAACGATCCAAATTTACGTTTATCTTATTATCCATCCTTTGCTGATTCCAAAAACATATAAATATGTTATATTTGGATTAAAAACAAGCTCTGAAAATTAAATATATAAAAATTATTATCAAAATTAAATTGTCGAAATCAATTTAAAAACACATTCATCTTATTCCTTGTCGGTTCCTGATTCCAAAAACATATAGATATGATATGTTTGGATTAAAAACACGCTCAGAAAGTTAAAACAAAGAGAGGTACAGAAAAGCGTGCTATCCTTCTTAGCGCAACTACTACCCCGCTCTTCTTGTCAATTTCACTGCCTTTGCCATGAGCGGTGGACTGACGATGCTACGAGTATACGGTCTTGCTGACAAAATGGCATTGCGTTCAGTTTCATTCTGTGAGTTCGACAGCTACTTGACTAAATATTGTATTTTCGCCTTACGCGACTTGTTTTAATATTGAAAATGTAGCCATGTAAAATGAGAACCATACACTTCAATTAGAGAAACACACACACACACACACACACGCGCACACACACACACACACACACACACACACACACACACTCACTCACACACACACACACAAACACATACACACACACACACACACACACACATGAAGCAAATACAACAAGTCGCGTAAGGCGAAATTACTACATTTAGTCAAGCTGTGGAACTCACAGAATGAAACTGAACGCACTGCATTTTTTTTACAATGACCGTAGTCCGCCGCTTGTGCAAAACGGAGTGAAACTGACGAGCCTGTTTAGCGCGGTAGTGGTTTCGCTGTGCTGCATAGCTCGCTTTTCTGTGCCTCTCTTCGTTTTAAGTTTCTGAGCGTGTTTTTAATCCAAACATATCATATCTATATGTTTTTGGAATCAGGAACCGACAAGGAATAAGATGAAATTGTTTTTAAATCGATTTCGGAAATTCAATTTTGATCATAATTTTTATATTTTTAATTTTCAGAGCTTGTTTTTAATCCAAATATAACATATGTATATGTTTTTGGAATCAGAAAATGACGAAGAATAAGACGTAATTGTTTTTGGGTCGTTTAATAAAACAATAATTTTAATTACAAGTTTCCGATTTTTAATGACCAAACTCACTCATTAGTTTTTAAGCCACCAAGCTGAAATGCAATACCAAACCCCGGCCTTCGTCGAAGATTGCTTTGCCAAAATTTCAATCAATTTAATTGAAAAATGAGGGTGTGACAGTGCCGCCTCAACTTTTACAAAAAGCCGGATATGACGTCATCAAAAGTATTTATGGAATTTTTTTTTAAAAAGTCCGGGGATATCATTCCCAGGAACTCTCATGTCAAATTTCATAAAGATCGGTCCAGTAGTTTAGTCTGAATCGCTCTACACATACACACACATACAGACACACACACAGACACAGACACACACACACACACACACACACACGCACACACACACACACACATACACCACGACCCTCGTCTCGATTCCCCCCTCTATGTTAAAACATTTAGTCAAAACTTGACTAAATGTAACAAAAAAGACAGCTCATTATGTATGAAAAGTCGTGAAAATAAAGACTATATAATCTTGTTGTGTCATAGCTTCTGACCGGGTTCTTTGTGACCAACTGTTGACACAATAGGGAGATTTAAAAAACGAAACGTCGGGACGTTTCGTTTTGAAGTTGTGGTAAACGTCATCATTTCGGGGGTCTCTCGCTGGAAAGGTGAAGGTCAACTGAAACGGAACGTGGAACGTCAAAACGCAGTCACGTTTTCCACCCCCAAAAAACGAACAATATTTCATCAACTTTTGTGAGTATTTTTGCACACTAACAGTTTTATTTGTTGGCCATTTTATGCATTGCTAGATTCATCAACCCTTTCACAGTCTTTCAGCGCTGAGAATGTGTTCATTGGAGGTAGACAACTGTTGTGAACTGAAATATTTTGAAGGGTGCTGATCCTGGTACATTTATCCAACTTCATGGTGAGAAAGCAAATGGCGAAGCAGAAGTAGGTCATCGCATCGAATTTTTATTCTGGCTTCGTATGTGATTTTGTATAAACAAAGTCTGTGTGATTTATTTGGACTGAAAATAATCAAAGTATGCCCGATTCTGGACCACCTCCTAGGGTGTTTTTTTCCATTCTGATCGAGGACAGACGTGACAAGTACAAAACAACCCCTAGTTGGGGAAAGGCTTCTAAATCGGCACAGGCGTGTGCACAGGGCCGTTTTCTGAGAATGGGGAATACTCAGGGTATAATTGCCTACATGGTTCGGTAGAGCTCTTTGCCATAGGCTGTTACCAGTTGTAAAAATTGAGATACGTGAAATGGATAAAAAAAATAATGAGTTCGAATGAGTAAATCTTGGAATTCAACATGAATGATCTAATTTTTGTGAAATACAATTGATGATGAGCCGGTGCATGAATTGAAAAATGTGAAGTTCTTGTGTGTGCAATGCGAGTATGTCAATCCTTTATTGACTCGTGGAGTTGAAATTATGCCATGCCCAGTCAGCGGATCATATCCTGCCATGCCCGGCCTTTCATTCCGAAACGAAACGTGAATACATCTAAATCTTGTCTGCGGCCTATGCCGTCTCGTTTCACGTTCCCTTTCGCGGGGTGACTCATTCACCAAACGAAACGAGCTGCAAAACGAAACGTGCTGTCTTTTAAATCTCCCTATTGTCAGCGTTATTACTTTCCGCTCCTTAATTTGCGTGTTTTTCCTTACTTAGCAGGAAACTCAGTGAATACGACTTTTTCGGTTCAGTAATGCCAGACAATTCTTACACAGGGTTCGTACAGGTCATGGAAAACCTGGAAAGTCATGGAATTTGATTAGGGAGATTCAAAAGACAGCACGTTTCGTTTTGCAGCTCGTTTCGTTTGGTGAATGAGTCACCCCGCGAAACGGAACGTGAAACGAGACGGCATAGGCCGCAGACAAGATTTAGATGTATTCACGTTTCGTTTCGGAATGAAGGAAGGGCGATAAATCTTCAAGTGAAATTATCACGTCTGTCCTCGATCAGAATGGGAAAAAAAAACCTAGGAGGTGGTCCAGAATCGGGCATACTTTGATTATTTTCAGTCCAAATAAATCACACAGACTTTGTTTATACAAATCACATACGAAGCCAGAATAAAAATTCGATGCGATGACCTACTTCTGCTTCGCCATTTGCTTTCTCACCATGAAGTTGGATAAATGTACCAGGATCAGCACCCTTCAAAATATTTCAGTTCACAACAGTTGTCTACCTCCAATGAACACATTCTCAGCGCTGAAAGACTGTGAAAGGGTTGATGAATCTAGCAATGCATAAAATGGCCAACAAATAAAACTGTTAGTGTGCAAAAATACTCACAAAAGTTGACGAAATATTGTTCGTTTTTTGGGGGTGGAAAACGTGACTGCGTTTTGACGTTCCACGTTCCGTTTCAGTTGACCTTCACCTTTCCAGCGAGAGACCCCCGAAATGATGACGTTTACCACAACTTCAAAACGAAACGTCCCGACGTTTCGTTTATTAAATCTCCCTATTGACGGTTACGAAACGGAATTTACGAAAGTGCAGATGGATACAAACAGTGGCTGGTCCAGTCACAGGCGGAAGGTATCGTTCACTGGACCACTACTTTCATAGAAAGTCTTTCTATGAAAGTAGTGGTCCAGTGAACGATACCTTCCGCCTGTAGTCCAGTTTAGTGAAATGATAGGACCAGCAAACATTACCGATAATCTGACTGCGAAGCAAATGCTTGACTTGCTTGTCGAAGAGACACTGCGTAGAAACTGACTCAAATTCAGTGCAAAGCAAGCCAGTGTCAAACCTGGCAGTGACAAGACGTAAAAAGTTTGCGTGTTCGGAAATGGCGACCTGTGGATCTAGTCATGGAAAATGTTATTGAGGCGCATGGAAAGTCATGGAAAAGTCATGGAATTTTGTTTTTAAAAACCAGTGGGGACCCTGCTTACATGAAACACTTGATCCGGCCGTTGTTATTTCTTTCCATGTCTGAGAGATTCAGTATTTGAACCGGGTCTGAAAAAACAATTTGAGTAAACCTCTAAAAACTGTGGAGTGCGGACCCATTTTCCTACTTCACTTATATGTTTATGTGACCGAATGATCAAAACTAAAACGTTTGAGAAGTCCCCCTTTAGACGTGTAAACCGCTTGGTTCAGACATTATATATATACAGTCTGTTTAAACATTATTGAGAATGTTGCCTCTGATTTCAAATAAGTTGTTTATGTTCATGTAACCGAGTGCCGAAACACTACGATCACCTCGGAAGGCGAAGTGCAATCAAACAGGATTGAAAATGTTAGGGCCAATTTCTTAGCCCTATAAAAACTGTTGTGCAAACCTGAAGGTTTCCATGAACATACAGACAATCGGAAACCTCCAGACCCCATCACAAACAGAATTCCACAATACATCGCTGTTGACTTAAAGGCCAACAACTCGGGTGCAGCGTCTGCTGTGAAAGGAGCGGTAGCCTCCCCTGTCACAATCGCCCCCGTTTGAACGAACTTCGTCCCGAAGTTCCGAACCGGGCGACCACTGTCCATCCCAACTTCGCAGAATGGGAACAGCACGAAAATGTTCAGTGGTCATATTATGCCATTAACTGAACATATCATGCCGAGTCCCATCCCTGCTCGCAATTAGCCCTATAAAAACTGTTATGCAAACCCGAAGGTTTCCATGAAACTACAGACAATCAGAAACCACCAGACCCCATCACAAACAGAAATCCAGAATCAACCGGTGCCAACAACTCGGGTGCAGAGTCTGCTGTGAAAGGAGCGGTAGCCTCCCCTGTCACATTCATAACATACACAAGTCAAGGCATATTATGCATCTAATTAATTGTAATAATGACTCTAGATCTGAAAACCATGTTGTTAATTATCTACATTTGGATGCACGAGACGGCAGTTATTGCTCTTAGGTGCAAAATAAGGATTTACTGAAACAGACTTAATTACAACTTCAAATGGAATAAATATAATTTTAAACAAGTCGCGTAAGGCGAAAATACAATATTTAGTCAAGTAGCTGTCGAACTCACAGAATGAAACTGAACGCAATGCCATTTTACTCGTAGCATCGTCAGGCCACCGCTCATGGCAAAGGCAGTGAAATTGACAAGAAGAGCGGGGTAGTAGTTGCGCTAAGAAGGATAGCACGCTTTTCTGTACCTCTCTTTGTTTTAACTTTCTGAGCGTGTTTTTAATCCAAACATATCATATCTATATGTTTTTGGAATCAGGAACCGACAAGGAATAAGATGAAAGTGTTTTTAAATTGATTTGGACAATTTAATTTTGATAATAATTTGTATATATTTAATTTTCAGAGCTTGTTTTTAATCCGAATATAACATATTTATATGTTTTTGGAATTAGCAAATGATGGAGAATAAGATAAACGTAAATTTGGATCGTTTTATAAATTTTTATTTTTTTTTACAATTTTCCGATTTTTAATGACCAAAGTCATTAATTAATTTTAAGCCACCACGCTGAAATGTAATACCGAAGTCCGGGCTTCGTCGAAGATTACTTGACCAAAATTTGAACCAATTTGGTTGAAAAATGAGGGCGTGACAGTGCCGCCTCAACTTTCACGAAAAGCCGGATATGACGTCATCAAAGATATTTATCAAAAAAATGAAAAAAACGTTCGGGGATTTCATACCCAGGAACTCTCATGTCAAATTTCATAAAGATCGGTCCAGTAGTTTAGTCTGAATCGCTCTACACACACACACACACACACACGCACACACGCACACACGCACACACGCACATACACCACGACCCTCGTTTCGATTCCCCCTCGATGTTAAAATATTTAGTCAAAACTTGACTAAATATAAAAAGGTTGTATGTGTGCATGTTTGTGTGTGTGTGTGTGTGTGTGTTTGTTTGTGTGTGTGTGTGTGTGTGTGTGTGTGTGTGTGTGTGTGTGTGTGTGTGTGTGTGTGTGTGTGTGTGTGTGTGTGTGTGTGTGTGTAAAAACAGATAAGAGAGAGAGAACGATATGAAAAAAGAGAGAGGGAGAGAGAGGTGGCAAGAGAGAGAGAGAGGGAGAGAGACAGAGGAGAGAGTGAGAGAGAGAGTGAGAGATAGAGAGAAAGAGAGAGAGAGAAAGAGAGAGAGAGAGAGACAGAGACAGAGAGAGAGAGAGAGAGAGAGAGAGAGAGAGAGAGAGAGAGAGAGAGAGAGAGAGAGATGGAAAGAGAGAAAGGGATCTCGAAAGATTGTTCTTTCGGATGTTATGCACCCAGACTATATAGCCTTTATTCAATTCAATTCAATTCAATTCAATTAAATAAAACTGTATTGTCTAAGTGTAACAAACAGAATTTTGTTCGTTTGGCTCGTGTATAACATCACATAAAAAAACAACACTCTCAGAACACATAGGATACATACAATGCACATTAATGAACACATACCCCAACCACACATATCCATACCCGCACCCTCACATTCATCCTCGTACGTACTCTCGTTTATCCTTATGATCATAAATGCATTATGGTTAATATAATTGCTATTCCACTGCTATTAAACTCAAAATAGAATATATATTAAAATAATCTAATCATTAGGGAGGCAATGAACCCGTCTTCCGTAAAAAAATAGGCGATATAAAACATTCTCTCTCTCTCTCTCTCTCTCTCTCTCTCTCTCTCTCTCTCTCTCTCTCTCTCTCTCTCTCTCTCTCTCTCTCTCTCTCTCTCTCTCTCTCTCCCTCTCTCTCTCTATCTCTCTGTCTGTCTCTCTCTCTCTCTCTCTTCTTCTTTCTCTTTCAGGCATTCACCGTTGTTACTATCATTTATATATGTATATTTTTTCATCTCATTTTTACTGATCACATGACAAAAACTGCTGTTGTCATTGGTCAACTAGGAACTGTATATCAACTGACATCGCGCAGGAAGTTCCCAGCGAATTTGATATCGTGCAGAAAGTAGTTTATCAATTTTAATTTTGAAGAATAAAATCTCACCTGAAGGAAACAAATGTCTCCCTTTGTTTAAATTCACAAATTTATAAAAAGAAAAGTAATTGAATCAGAAAGATTAAGCTGTGCTATGAATAAAATCAAATTTTTCACACCCAGCTTTAACAGAGAAGCATTAGAAAAGAATGTTACAATCTTACCGACTGAGGTAGTTGGAACTGCCATAAACAAAGCTGACCTTGAAAGTACCAGTAGTAGTAGTACTCAGAAAACTGTGAGATCTCTTGCAGTGTTTCAGCGCACATCACTCACAAAAAGGCAGGAAATGAGCAGCCGATTTAAACAGTTTGCACCTGCATGAACCATTGTCCACATTTCTTAGTCGTAGCCATACAACATCAACCGAACAACTTTCAGCATCTTTTATACAGTCACAACGTCGTCGGAGATGTTTCGTCTGCACTCAGCGAGACTGAGCTTCAACAACATTATTATGCAGTCCGCCGACACCGACAAATACCTGAAAACTTTCTTGGGCACAGAAAATTAGTTCCTGCCATCGTACAGAATTGCCAAATCGAACAGTCAAAAAGAGTACGACTGAGGAAGTAACTGGGACATTCTTCGCTGTTCCTTCCAACTGGCAACTCCACTGAACTTGTTAGCCTTTGTTGGTGATCTGTTTCGACCGTATATTTTTGTTCTTTTTTCATTACAAATGCCTTATTTTGTCTGAGAAAAAGAACCAGTTACTGAAAAATAAAAGTAAGAGCAGGGGTGTTATGTATGAGTGACGTCGAAAGTACACGCCGACTTCAGCGAAGTCATGACTTGAAAGTCGCCGCCTACCGCAGGCGCTCAGTCGGTATGCACGGGTGACGACCAGACCGCCGACTTTCAAGTTGCCGTGTAAAGCAAGGTCACCAGTCAATCTATTTTTATAACGAGGAATTCCTTCCTTTGCGCATGCGCTAGGGTCATTCGATAACATCCTCCCGCTTCCTCGCACGGGGAGTTCGACTATTCAGAGACGGAGAGCAGTAAAACATGGGTCAGTGGGACGGAGAGCGTGGAGAAATGGAGGCGCAAAAGATGAAACGAGCAAGAGGGTGCCTGTCGCGTAAAAGCTGAGAGTCAAAAACGGCACCAGTGAAATATGGGTCAGTGCTACTTTGCTCTGAAACGAATCAAAGATGTCTTCGCTAATCTTATCGGTGTTGGTTCTAAAATAATATGACAAGGGAAGTGAATCTCGCAACAACAACAACAATTTTTAGTCCAGCACTTCCAACTATTGGGTTCTGTCTAAAAACGATTACGGCGAAAACATTCGTCGACTTTGATGGCGGAAAACCATGAAAATGGCCATTCTGTTCACTGAAGTCGGCGTGTAAACCATTTAGACGACCTCCGGAGCACGTCTAAATTTAGTCGCCAGTTTCGGTGGTACAAGCGTGTAGTCGCCACCCGTGCATACCGTGTATCTCGCGGTTGGCGGCACTCGCTGTTTGCACGCCGCCTAAACGTTTAGACGTCACTCATGCATAACTCCCCAGCAAAGTTACGAAAGCAGGAAAAGACAATCCAACATTTCCAACATTATATACAAGGCAGTAGCCTCCCTTGCGTTTGTCTGACTTCTTAGGTAGGTTTATGATTCCTACTGTTCCGAAATCGAATGCGATAAAATTGTTATCGTTAGATTTGACTGTGATGTCAACATGTATCTGTCTGAATGTCTAGAAAGTCTGAATCATATCAGATCTCGGCTTACGCCTCGATCTGATATGATTTCAGCTTTCTCGACATTCAGACTGATAAATGTTGATATCACAGTCAAATCTAGCGATAACTAATAATATCAGACTGTCAACCCCTTCCAAGGCCAACCTGTACTGATATGATTAAAAACTGTAATCAGGGCAACAATCCCTTACACACTCCAAAAAAATGAACACACGCAAACCTGATTTCACACGCAAGACTCGCAATTCACTCGCACGACATAAAAAAAGAAGAAAGAGCAGCTGGTAAATACTCAACATTTATTTTGTATTCATAAAACACATCTGATTTAGCATTAATAAATACATACAACTACTGTAAAACGCACCCACACAACTACTACTGTCCACTGACCAGGAAAAATCACAGTCCAATCTCACCTGATCACTCTAAGCTTAAATTTATAACACAGTCACACCCACACGACTACAACTGTCCACCAGGAAAAATCACAATCCAGTCTCACCAGATCACTTTAAGCTTTAATGTATAACACAGTCACACCCACACAACTACTTTGTACTACTGTTCACCAGGAAAAATCACAGTCCAGTCTCTCCAGATCACTTTAAGCTTTATTGTATAACACAGTCACACCCACACAACTACTTTGTACTACTGTTCACCAGGAAAAATCACAGTCCAGTCTCACTAGATCACTTCAAGCATGACACTTGTTGTAGGTAGCAGTAGCTATCTTTGCCGTGGCAAGCAGATTGACTGTGGTAATGGTTTGACGGCATTGGCTTGCGTCACATCTTCTTCCGTTGGAAGGAGGCTGTCTCGTTTCTGGAAATGTTGGTTCACAGGCTTGAACTGTTTCGAACGAATCAATGATTGTTTGTGTACCGCTGTTTCAAAATGCTGCTTCAAGTCGTAGTGACCAGAAGCAGCAACTTTCACTTTGATGTGCGAGCCACATGGCACGCACAAACTGTACTCCTTTCCCTTGTCCGATGATCGCACGACACCAAAGTACGTTTTCTCCAACTCCGACATGTGCTGACCATGTCCGGTTTTTATATTTAGTCAAGTTTTGACTAAATATTCTAACATCGAGGGGGAATCGAAACGAGGGTCGTGGTGTATGTGCGTGCGTGTGTGCGTGTGTGCGTGTGTGCGTGCGTGTGTGTGTGTGTGTGTGTAGAGCGATTCAGACTAAACTACTGGACCGATCTTTATGAAATTTGACATGAGAGTTCCTGGGTATGAAATCCCCGAACGTTTTTTTCATTTTTTTGATAAATGTCTTTGATGACGTCATATCCGGCTTTTCGTGAAAGTTGAGGCGGCACTGTCACGCCCTCATTTTTCAACCAAATTGGTTCAAATTTTGGTCAAGTAATCTTCGACGAAGCCCGGGGTTCGGCATTGCATTTCAGCTTGGTGGCTTAAAAATTAATTAATGACTTTGGTCATTAAAAATCGGAAAATTGTAAAAAAAAATAAAAATTTATAAAACGATCCAAATTTACGTTTATCTTATTCTCCATCATTTGCTGATTCCAAAAACATATAAATATGTTATATTCGGATTAAAAACAAGCTCTGAAAATTAAATATATAAAAATTATTATCAAAATTAAATTGTCCAAATCAATTTAAAAACACTTTCATCTTATTCCTTGTCGGTTCCTGATTCCAAAAACATATAGATATGATATGTTTGGATTAAAAACACGCTCAGAAAGTTAAAACAAAGAGAGGTACAGAAAAGCGTGCTATCCTTCTTAGCGCAACTACTACCCCGCTCTTCTTGTCAATTTCACTGCCTTTGCCATGAGCGGTGGACTGACGATGCTACGAGTATACGGTCTTGCTGAAAAATGGCAGCTACTTGACTAAATATTGTATTTTCGCCTTACGCGACTTGTCTTTCTTTTCTTCGCTGGCCTCTCCATCTTCAGTTGTAGCACGAAAAGGGACGCGAATCGTTGTCTGTCGCTGAAGTAAGTTGTGAAAACAAAGACCAAATCTCGCGACACGGAAGTAGCGGATTGGGCCCCAGCGCCCTCTATGATACCTTCTACGCATGCGCACAAGCTCAGTTACAGTCTTTTTCTGTTAGTTGTTGTCGTCTGCTAAACAGAAACGAATCTGATGATAGGTTTCGAATCTTTGTTCGGGTTTTGAATTTTCCCGTACGATTCCCGTACAATTTGGTTTACCCGTACAGCTAGGCGTTGTACGCCGTACACACGGTCACCAAAATTTGAGTAAATCCCGTACAAAATACGGGAAAACCGTACAGGTTGACAGGTCTGTAATATTATACGTTATCACAGGCATGGCAAAGCTTTGTTCATCACATCATACAGGTTATCACAACAGGCTGTCACAGGATACCAGAGTAACATCCATTGGCAGTTAACTGTGATTTAAAACAGAAATGGCATTGGGCACGAAGTTTTTGCGTGCAAAAGGAACTTTGTAGCGTCTGCCTGAAGGCAGTTTGACAAACTATGAAAATACGGGAAGTTGTGTGTCTTGAGTGATGCTGATGGCTTTGCGTTTCACTGCGGCGTTGTACAGATCTGTCAAAGATGTCTGTTTGATGCCTACAATATTTCCTGCTGTGTTAATGATGCGTGCCAATTTTACTTTATCCCTCGCCCCTATGTTGCCATACCAAAGAACAATGTTAAAGGTTAAAACGCTTTCAATCAGACTTATAAATACAGTCTGACGCCAAAAGCTCGCAATTTACGTAAAAGATATAGACGTTCTTGAGGTTTTTTCCCTACTGCATCTGTGTTTATTTTGAAGGTCATTTTATCATCGATCACTGTTCCAAGGTACTTAATTGAGGAGACAACTTCAACTGGTTCATTGTTTATCTGCAGGGGAACAAACCTGTCACCAATCCTCCTGTCATAAATGACAAGTTCTTTCGTTTTTTCGTTTTCAAAACATTTAAAAGCAGAACAATTTCTGAACACCACTTATGAAGCCAAAGCGCGAAATAATGTGCTGTTGCTTCATTATCATATGAATGATTTCTTTTCTTTTTTGTCTATAATGCATGTTTTCACACACTTTTAACACACATGATTTGGATTTTTTTGTTAAACCCGCACAGTTTTGTTTTTTATAAGATAATGTTTAACTAGGTCGAAATGAATCCCAGTCTGAAGAATACTGTCATATTGAGCAAAGTAATTATAGTCAGCTTTGAACCAGGCAATGATGGCTAAAACACAACCTTTCTAATTCGATGGGTGAGTTGTGATAAAATGTCTGTCTTTTTCCTCAATGATTGTGCCAGGACCATGATTATTTGTGAACACTGTAAAGCAATCCGACCAGATTTTCATGGAAAACGACGTTTTGTAAAGATTATTGTTGCGTTAAATTTCCTTGTGGAATATTTTAATCGCTGGAGCTGAGTCATCGCTTGTCTTGGTTATATAAAGAGAGTAGAGTGTATTGAGAGAGTCAGCCACAACGTGCATCGCTTCAGCTAGTGGGAAGCAATACAAAAGATGGATTGCACAGGAATAGGTTTGCTGTTCCTGCACCTGTGTTGTTTGACAACCTTTGCACGGGGGCAATTAGGTAAGACTTTCATTTCTCTATCACCGGTTTCGTTTGACAACCACTCTGTGTGTTTTCTTGTCCTTACTGTGTGTGTGTGTTTTTACATCTAGTCAAGTTATGACTAAATGTTTTAACATCGAGGGGGGAATCGAGACGAGGGTCGTGGTGTATGTGTGTGTGTGTGTGTGTGTGTGTGTGTGTGTGTGTGTGTGTGTGTGTGTGTGTGTGTGTGTGTGTGCGTGCGTGTAGAGCGATTCAGACCAAACTACTGGACCGATCTTTATGAAATTTGACATGAGAGTTCCTGGGTATGATATCCTCAGACGTTTTTTTCATATGTTTTATAAATGTCTTAGATGACGTCATATCCGGCTTTTCGTGAAAGTTGAGGCGGCACTGTCACGCCCTCATTTTTCAACCAAATTGGTTGAAATTTTGGTCAAGTAATGTTCGACGAAGCCCGGATGTCGGAATTGCATTTCAGCGTGGTGGCTTAAAAATTAATTAATGACTTTGGTCATTAAAAATCTGAAAATTGCAAGAAAAAATAAAATTATAAAACGATCCAAATTTACGTTCATCTTATTTTCCATCATTTGCTGATTCCAATAACATATAAATATGTTATATTTGGATTAAGAACAAGCTCTGAAAATTAAATATATAAAAATTAATATGAAAATTAAATTTTCGAAATCAATTTAAAAACACTGTCATCGTATTCCTTGTCGGTTCCTGATTCCAAAAACATATAGATATGATATGTTTGGATTAAAAACACGCTCAGAAAGTTAAAACGAAGAGAGGTACAGAAAAGCGTGCTATCCTTCCCAGCGCAACTACTACCCCGCTTTATGCCGTGAGCGGTGGACTGACGATGCTACGAGTATACGGTCTTGCTGCGTTGCATTGCGTTCAGTTTCATTTTGTGAGTTCGACAGCTACTTGACTAAATGTTGTATTTTCGCCTTACGCGACTTGTTGTGTGTTCTGATTGAGTGTATTTTGAGCTTAATGTCTAATTGACTTGAGGGTGTTTTATTATCGGTGCTATACGCCGAGTATCTCTCGTTTGCAGATAAATCATTTCGAAGTTGTACCATTGTACATTTGTTTAATTTGCATAATATTAGACGTATACTCTCGTCATATGTGATGTTGCAGTTTGTTTTCAAGCAAACTCACGAATTTAACAGCAAAGCAATCAATAAACTAGCAGGTGTTTAGTTTTTTCGATGTCACTCTGAGGTTTCTAGTCAAACTTTAATCCGAAGGTAACTCGATTCAATTAAATGTTCTATGAGTGATCATGCATGATTTATTTCAGCTATGTTTGTACCTTTTGTTCGCTCATTTTCTATTTTTACAAAAGAAGGGATAATACAAAAAACAAGTCGCGTGGAGCGATATCAAAACCTTTAGTCAATATGTCGGCCTGAAGCTAAAGGATCAGCACTGAAAACCCGTCACCACCGAAACAACATGTAGTAAAGCTTAACTAACTAGCCAAGCGGGCTATGCTCGTCTCCGCGAAGCGTACGGACGTAGCACCAAAAAAATATTTTCTTTAACTGCGAGCTCATTTACAGAGTAAATATGAGACCTATATGTATATTTGGATTCAGGAATTGTTAAACAGTACAATCAAGTTTGAAACTGTTTCTGACATTTAAATTTGGATTGGAAGTTTGAGAAATTGTATGAGAATTTGTTTGTTTGTTTGTTTATTTGTTGCTTAACGTCCAGCCGACTACGCAGAGCCATATCAGGACGAGGAAGGGGGGGATGAAGGGGGCCACTTGTCAAGCGATTCCTGTTTACAAATGCACTAACCCATTACTTGTGTCCCAGCAGGCTTTAGTAAAACTAAATTAATACCTACTGGAAGATTACCAGTTTCCAGTATGTTAAAATAGGCTTAACCTATCTACTGCTGGACTTACATCAGAACACTAACAGATTAAACTATACATGAATCGCGAGACAAGCGGCAAGAGAAGAGATTTTTGGAAAAAATACAGGTGAATGAGCAAGAAGGCAGAAAAAAGAAAAGAATTCATGAAGAAAAAGAGAGCATGACAGGAAAGAGGAACCAAAAATCTACCTAACAGCAAACTAGAAAGCTCCTGCGGTTCCAAAAACAGGAGGGGCCTTTAATTTCATAACCGCAGTGCCCCACTGCCGGAATTGTATGAGAAAAGACGGGCGCAGTGGCGTGGTGGTAAGACGTCGGCCTCCTAATCGGGAGGTCGTGAGTTCGAATCCCGGTCGCTGCCGCCTGGTGGGTTAAGAGTGGAGATTTGTCCGATCTCCCAGGTCAACTTATGTGCAGACCTGCTAGTGACTTAACCCCCTTCGTGTGTACACGCAAGCACAAGACCAAGATCCTGTAATTCATGTCGGAGTTCGGTGGTTATGGAAACACGAAAATACTCAGCATGCCTTCCCCGAAATCGGCGTATTGTGCCTGAATGGCGGGGTAAAAACGGTCAAACACGTAAAACTCCAAACGTGCTAAAAACATAAGTGAACGTAGGAGTCTAAGCCCATCAAAGAAGAAGAAGAAGTATGATATGAAAAGTGTCGGCTTCTCACGAGGATACCTTTCTCACAGAACGTTTTGGTATGCGTGACTATGAATTCAAGTAAAACGGACTTGTATCATAACAAAAAGTCGCGTAAGGCGAAATGTATTATGTATCGATTTGACATTGGATTTCCCTTCTTTGAGCCATGTGACGTCAGAGGCACTACAAAACACACGTCATGTGTTTGATTGCATGTGTGTGTGCTCGTTCAATCGTCAACACAACAACAAAGTCAGTACATGACGTGTGTTTTGTAGTTCCTTTGAAGTTTTGGTTAACCTGAAACGCCCAAGTATGAAGCTTATGTGTTTAATTTCATGTGTGTGTGATCGTTCAATCGTCAAAACAACAACAAAGTCAGTACCTGAAAGGAATTCGATCGATACATAAATGTTATTTGCGTTTTTGACCAAAATATGACATTTTACACAGATCTCGACAGTCATTGTTCACCTCGAACGCTATCGCGGTATCGGAGAACAAGGACTGTCTCGATCTGTGTAAAATGTCATATTTTGGTCAAACACGCAAATAACGTATATTATTTAGTCAACCTATTGAACTCACAGAATGAAATTAAACACACTGCATTGGTTTGAAAGCTTCAAAGCTGAAATGAAATCCAAAAGTCCGGACCGTGTCCAAGATTGTGTGACTCACTTGATTGATTGTATGTGTGTGTGTGTGTGTGTGGGGGGGTGTACACGTGTGTGTATGGGTGTGTGTGTGTGTATGTGTGTGTGTGCATGTGTGTGTGTGTGTGTCTGTGTGGGGGTGGGGGTGTATGTGTATGTATGCATGCATGTGTGTGTGTGTATGTATGTGTGTGTGTGTGTGTGTATGTGTGTGTGTGTGTGTGTGTGTGTGTGTGTTTGCGTGCGTGCGTATGTGTATTATATGCGTATGTGCGCGATTGTGTGTGTATTTTGTGTGCAGTGAACGTGGCAATCAACAAGACCTGCACACAGATCTCATTTCAAGACCAAGACATGTTTCCGTCTAGTAATGCTGCCGACGGTACCACTGACAACTTTGATAGCGCGAACACTTGTATCTTTACGAAACGTGGAGAAAACGAACCAGACCCCAGCGACACATTCCACTGGTGGGAGGTGGACCTGGGCAGGATGTATCCCATCAAAAATATCACAGTTTTGGCACACGCCTGTAATAATTTTCTACTTGACAATAACTTTAAAATAATATTATTTGTTAACATTAATGTTGTTTATCCGTTTGCACGGCCTTTTTTTCCTGCCAGTGGCAAATGTTATCATGCACCGACACAAATAGAGGCAGGCATTTTGGTTATTCTGCAGAGCTTGGGTCCATTTTGTCCAAAATGTGTTGTATGAATACAGGCGTATGAAATTGTAATTCGTGACACCATTCACGGTGGAGACGCGTTACGCCTAAAGACGTACTCAGACGGTTGTTACGCCCGATTGAGTACCCAGAAGATCACTGTGGCGTGTGGGTATTCTGACTTGGAAGGATGACCATAATTACATCCTGTGTAAAACCGTCTACACGTTGTTGTTGGTGTATGTGTTTGCTCACGGGAGAATGACGGTTGTTTCAAAGAATGATATCATAAACATGTAATTGGAATATCTTATAACTGATTTGTTGATTACTTGGTTGATTATTTGTGTTGTTCAGCTAGGTTATGGGTTTAACTCTTGTAAATCTGTGACATCTAGCTCAAAAGGGGCTTTGCCTACTCGGAATCGTGACGCGCGTGTGTGTGAGAGTAGGGCGGAGGGGGTGGGGGAGAGATTTATATTGCAAAACATAGAGAAAAACAGAGATATATAGAGAAAGAGAGTGAGAGACAGAGAGAGTAAGAAAATAAGCGAGACAGAGAGAGAGAGAGAGAGAGAGAGAGAGAGAGAGAGAAAGAGAAAGAGAGAAAGAGAGTGAGAGAGGCCGAGATAGAGAGTTAGAGAGAGAGTGTGTGAGAGAGAGAGAGAGAGAGAGAGAGAGAGAGAGAGAGAGAGAGAGAGAGAGAGAGAGAGAGCTCAGAACTCAGAATTGTATTGTAAACCACACTGTTGTGTTTGTACAAGGGGCGAGTAGAGTTTCCATTTCAATGTATACTCTCTCAGAAACAAGTAAGAACAAGTGCATATACAGTGCTAAGGGTTGAAACATATCGATCGGAAATCATTTACACACATTCATTTTAGCCTAGCAGTTGCTGTCGATGCCTGAATGCATAAAATGTATACCGGGAGAGTGTCCACAACCTACTTTTGTTTTGTGTTAGTAGTATCTGCATTGACGAGTTTTCGAGTTGACCAATTTCAAAGACATTTCCCAAGTAAGTTTCTCTTATATCAGAGTATACTGGGCACTTAAAAAGAAAGTGGTGCTCGTTTTCGTGAGGGTATCTGCAAAGTGGGCAAACATGGGAACCGTTTGCAGAGTATCTCTGTTTGTTGCACATCAAGGGTGAAACCCCAAGTCTGAATTTTGTGAACACTTTTTGAATATATGGATTGTCTATTTGGTCAAGGTACCTTTCTCTTCCAAAGTCAGGTTTAAACAATTTGTATGTGTCGTACCTCTCACTGTCTTCTAGCTTACTATGCCAGTTCTGGGTAAAGCCGTATGTCCACACATGTCCAAACCCATTTTCACATAGGAGGTTCCTGAGCCTAGCGGACAAATTGTCTGTCCCTCTGTCTGCCATGTTCCTCATCATGACATGGGCCATTTTTACATATCTTGTGTTGGGGAGGCGATACGTTACTAGGATTATATTTAGATTGTGTGGACAATACTTTTATGTGTATGTCTTACAGAAACAGAGAGGGAGACGGAGAGAGATAGATAGATAGAGAGAGAGAGAGAGAGAGAGAGAGAGAGAGAGAGAGAGAGAGAGAGAGAGAGAGAGAGAGAGAGAGCGACGGAGAGAGGGAGTAGGGGCAGAGAGTAAGCGAGACAGAGAGCTAAACAGATAGAGAGAGAGAGAAAGAGAGAGAGAGAGAGAGAGAGAGCGACGGAGAGAGAGAGAGAGAGAGAGAGAGAGAGATATGGACAGACAGACAGACAGACGGACCGCTCTAAAATGGCTATATAACATATATAATTATTGTGTTCTATTGCCCAGCATATACTTTAATTGGTGTTTGACTGAACAGACAACTTCTTCCTGTACCCGTTTACAATCACAGTGGACGACCAGATCTGTGTGACCGTGACGTCAGACCCGGGAACCAGACGTCACTCAGTGACGTGCATCAAAGAGATGTACGGGCAGGTGGTGCGTCTCACCAGGAAAACCCTTGGCGTGCTGGTCCTGTGTGAATTTCAGATACTTGGTAGGACAATGATCAATTATATCACTTTTTTGTCAAAGCTGCTACATTAAGGAAGACTCTCCCAAAATCGCCAAGTAATCAAGATAGAACAGTCATGTAAATGGCTTACAATTTTATGTTGTTGCTTGTGTGTGAAATTATGAACTTGAAAAGGAACAGCATAGAAACAATTGTTTTCCCACTTTTTGTTTTAACAAGAAGAGCAAACGCTCGATCGAGTCACTTTCGCAGTTCTGAATATTATATGAGGCATCAGATGGACAGGAAGAAATTGCTATTCACAACACAATGAGTCACGTTCACATAAAATTTGAGCCCGGTCACTTTTATAGTTTCCGAGAAAAGCCCA
The DNA here is from genome assembly GCF_037325665.1 of Littorina saxatilis. Taxonomy (NCBI): domain Eukaryota; kingdom Metazoa; phylum Mollusca; class Gastropoda; order Littorinimorpha; family Littorinidae; genus Littorina; species Littorina saxatilis. The sequence goes on from NC_090252.1 coordinate 39,402,330, forward strand.
ACGTTAAGTTGTGTGTTGCCGAACAGAAAAGGCTAGTTATCTCCCTTGTTTTTCTGATAACGTTCGTAAAAGGCTACAGATGTAAATACTTTGATGTAAACAATAATCCTACAAAGTTTCAATCACATCCGATGAACTTTGTCAAAGATATAAAATGTCTAATTTTTCCTTTGACGCTGACCTGTGACCTTGAAAAAGGTCAAAGGTCAACGAAACCATCGTTAAAGTGTAGAGGTCATTGGAGGTCACGACTAAACAAAATATGAGCCCGA
>NC_090252.1:39405101-39459398 GCF_037325665.1 Littorina saxatilis
AGCTACACCCCGGACACAACCTCACCGATGACATATGTGCGCGCTGAACCGATTTTTTTGTGTTTTTGTTTTTGTTGTCGGGATCCACTACCAGTAACTCTTCCTTATCTTCTCCAGTGTTTTCAGCCGCGATTATCTCCCTTCCTCCGTGTGGCGTCAATCCTTATTCCCGTTACTACGTTACTTTTAGAAGGTCACTGCACGTTACTATTTTTAGAAGGTCTCCAGTGTTTTGCGCGTTTATCTCCTTTCCTTCGTGCGCCGGCGAAGCCGGCGTACACCCGGCAAAGCCGGGTCCCAGGCGCAGCCTGGTATTCGGCTCTACTTCTCCCCGGCGAAGCCGGTACCCGGCGAAGCGGGTAAACATCTAGTTTCAAAATAAAGTCGATCAATACATACACGTTATACAAATAACTTACAATAATTAATTTCTCGCTGCGTCCATTTCAGAATGCGTGGATAAATACTCCACGTTCAACGGCAATACTTGTCAACCGTGCAGTTCTGACTGCCGAGACGGAGAGTGTGATAGAGTCACTGGCATTTGCATAGGTCAGTGAATATAATTAGTATTCGTTGTCTTCGTTTAGTCTGTCAATCATCGTGTGTGTGTGTGTGTGTGTGTGTGTGTGTGTGTGTGTGTGTGTGTGTGTGTGTGTGTGTGTGTGTGTGTGTGTGTGTGTGTGTGTGTGTGTGTGTGTGTGCGTATCTATGGGTCTACGTATGTCTGTGTGTGCGTGTTTTCGCGCGGGTGTGTGTGTGTGTGTGTGTGTGTGTGTGTGTGTGTGTGTGTGTGTGTGTGTGTGTGTGTGTGTGTGTGTGTGTGGAAGAAAGCAGCCCGAATTTGAATGAGGGTAACTTCATAGGACTATATTAAATCTTATCCTTGTCCTTTTCCTTGTCCTTATAAGAACACTTTTAAGTAAACCATTGGTTTTGCATCTCAATGTATTCTGAGTATACTTAGCAATAATTAGGGGGGCCTCAATGTTTATCGTTGGTTATACTTTTGCTGTTCGCAGGCTGCGAAAATGGTTTCTACGGGGACCAGTGCACATCACGATGCTCATCAAGCAATTCACGGTGTGCACAGTGTGCCCAGGACGGTACATGCATATCCTGCACTGGTGCCTTTGTACCTCCCACGTGTACAGGTGTGTGTGTGTGTGTGTGTGTGTGTGTGTGTGTGTGTGTGTGTGTGTGTGTGTGACTGTTTAAACCATAGTTGTCGCGGTGTTTGTTTTGCGTCGGTGTTGGCATTTTTTTTCAGCTGAATAGCCAACGCGTCTTCTCGCAACGTTATTTTGTGCAAAAAAAAGTTTGATTTATATTACATAACAAAGAATTGCCCAACATTTCATCGTTGTTGGTTTTTTCTCCTTTTTATATTTAGTCAAGTTTTGACTAAATATTTTAACATCGAGGGGGAATCGAAACGAGGGTCGTGGTGTATGTGCGTGTGTGCGTGTGTGTGTGCGTGTGTGTGTGTGTGTAGAGCGATTCAGACTAAACTACTGGACCGATCTTTATGAAATTTGACATGAGAGTTCCTGGGTATGAAATCCCCGAACGTTTTTTTCATTTTTTTGATAAATGTCTTTGATGACGTCATATCCGGCTTTTCGTGAAAGTTGAGGCGGCACTGTCACGCCCTCATTTTTCAACCAAATTGGTTGAAATTTTGGTCAAGTAATCTTCGACGAAGCCCGGGGTTCGGCATTGCATTTCAGCTTGGTGGCTTAAAAATTAATTAATGACTTTGGTCATTAAAAATCGGAAAATTGTAAAAAAAAATAAAAATTTATAAAACGATCCAAATTTACGTTTATCTTATTCTCCATCATTTGCTGATTCCAAAAACATATAAATATGTTATATTCGGATTAACAACAAGCTCTGAAAATTAAATATATAAAAATTATTATCAAAATTAAATTGTCGAAATCAATTTAAAAACACTTTCATCTTATTCCTTGTCGGTTCCTGATTCCAAAAACATATAGATATGATATGTTTGGATTAAAAACACGCTCAGAAAGTTAAAACAAAGAGAGGTACAGAAAAGCGTGCTATCCTTCTTAGCGCAACTACTACCCCGCTCTTCTTGTCAATTTCACTGCCTTTGCCATGAGCGGTGGACTGACGATGCTACGAGTATACGGTCTTGCTGAAAAATGGCAGCTACTTGACTAAATATTGTATTTTCGCCTTACGCGACTTGTTTACATTTAGTCAAGTTTTGACTATATGTTTTAACATAGAGGGGGAATCGAGACGACTGAGGGTCGTGGTGTATGTGTGTCTGTGTGTGTGTGTGTCTGCCTGTCTGTGTGTGTGTGTGTGTAGAGTGATTCAGAGTAAACTACTGGACCGATCTTTATGACATTTTATATTAGAGTTCCTGGGTATGATATCCCCGGACGTTTTTTTCATTTTTTTCCGTAAATTGATGACGTCATATCCGGCTTTCTTGTAAAAGTTGAGGCGGCACTGTCACACCCTCATTTTTCAATCACATTGATTGACATTTTTGTAAAGCAATCTTCGACAAAGGCCGGACTTCGGTATTGCATTTCAGCTTGGTGGCTTAAAAATTAATTAATGACTTTGGTCATTAAAAATCTGAAAATTGTAATTACATTTATTTGTATAAAACGATCCAAATTTACGTTCATCTTATTCTTCATTATTTTCTGATTCCAAAAACATATAAACATGTTATATTCGGATTGAAAACAAGCTCTGAAAAATAAAAATATAAAAATTATGATCAAAATTAAATGTCCGAAATCGATTTTAAAACATCTTATTCCTTGTCGGTTCCTGATTCCAAAAACATATAGATATGATATGTTTGAATTTAAAACACGCTTAGAAAGTTAAAACGAAGAGAGGTGGGTCAACACTTCTTGTTGTGCTTTCAAAGAGAAGTGTTTGTGGCCTGTTTTGACCCAAAAAGGTAGGTCAAGGGCAGTAATCCCCTGGCCCATTAACCTTATTTATCAGTATCCGAATGTTGCATCATTCGTTTTTCCTGTTTTACGTCATAACTTTTGTTTATTATTCACTATTTCAATTTAATTTGCTTTTCTTTGAAAGGTTCTATTTGAATATTATTTCACTCTACGTGGACTGAACCGCAAATAATGTGTTTGGACTTCTGGTTTAAGAATGTTTGTTCAGAATGGTGAAAGTATGGGGTGTGACTACTTTGATATTGGCATGTTTACGAAAGCCTATTCCTTTGGTAGTCGTCCTTGGCTGGCGTGTTCACAAAGCGTGCTATGCATCACAGCGAAACCACTACCGCGCTAAACAGGCTCGTCAGTTTCACTGCGGTTTGCACGATCAGCGGACTACGGTCATTGTAAAAAAATGCAGTGCGTTCAGTTTCATTCTGTGAGTTCCACAGCTTGACTAAACGTAGTAATTTCGCCTTACGCGACTTGTTTTTATATTTAGTCAAGTTTTGACTAAATATTTTAACGTAGAGGGGGGAATCGAGACGAGGGTCGTGGTGTATGTGTGTGTGTGTGTGTGTGTCTGTCTGTCTGTGTGTGTGTGTGTGTGTAGAGCGATTCAGACAAAACTACTGGACCGATCTTTATGAAATTTTACATGATAGTTCCTGGGATTGATATCACCGAACGCTTTTTTCATTTTTTTGATAAATGTCTTTGATGACGTCATATCCGGCTTTTCGTGAAAGTTGAGGCGGCACTGTCACGCTCTCATTTTTCAACCAAATTGGTTCAAATTTTGGTCAAGTAATCTTCGACGAAGCCCGGACTTCGGTATTGCATTTCAGCTTGGTGGCTTAAAAATTAATTAATGACTTTGCTCATTAAAAATCGGAAAATTGTAAAAAAAAAAATGTTTTTATATAAAACGATTCCAATTTACGTTCATCTTATTCTCCATCATTTGCTGATTCCAAAAACATATAAATATGTTATATTTGGATTAAAAACAAGCTCTGAAAATTAAATATATAAAAATTATTATCAAAATTAAATTTTCGAAATCAATTTAAAAACACTTTCATCTTATTCCTTGTCGGTTCCTGATTCCAAAAACATATAGATATGATATGTTTGGATTAAAAACACGCTCAGAAAGTTAAAACGAAGAGAGGTACAGAAAAGCGCGCTATCGTTCTCAGCGCAACTACTACCCCGCTCTTCTTGTCAATTTCACTGCCTTTGCCGTGAGCGGTGGACTGACGATGCTACGAGTATACGGTCTTGCTGCGTTGCATTGCGTTCAGTTTCATTCTGTGAGTTCAACAGCTACTTGACTAAATGTTGTATTTTCGCCTTACGCGACTTGTTTTTTTTTTTTTGCATTGAGCTTCTGCTTGGTATCTCTACAAATATTATTTAACTGGATTATTGTTATGTTTTAGAGTAAAACTTCCACACTACTCCAATTTCAGTTTGCCAGGATGGATACTTCCCGCAATTAAGTGTTGACACTTACTGTCTTCCCTGCACAACAATTAACTGTTTAAACTCATGTGACAAATTCACGGGCAAATGTGACGGTGGGTGGATACTTTTTGTCTCTTTTCGTTTTATTTTAGTCATACTGATTGGTACATTTTTGCGGTCAATTCGGCCGAGGGGGTTTCACGGGTGTATGCAAAGAAGTGTGTGTGTGTGTGTGTGTGTGTGTGTGTGTGTGTGTGTGAGCATGTGTGTGTGTGTGTGTGTGGCGCGTGTGTGTGTGTGTGTATGTGTGTGTGTGGCGCGTGTGTGTGTGTGGCGCGTGTGTGTGTGTGTGTGTGTGTGCATGTGTGTGTGTGTGTGTGGCGCGTGTGTGTGGTGTGTGTGTGTGTGTGTGTGGCGCGTGTGTGTGGTGTGTGTGTGTGTGTGTGTGTGTGGCGTGTGTGTGTGTGTGTGTGCATGTGTGTGTGTGGCGCGTGTGTGTGTGCGTGTGAGTGGCGTGTGTGTGTGTGTGTCTGTGTGTGTGTGTGTGTGTGTGTGTGTGTGTGTTTCTATAATCCAGCGTAATTTGACATTGATAAGATGATCTTTTCCGTGCTCATTAAAATGTTGGTCTTGTGCTTTCGTGCACACACGATGGGGGATAAGGCATTAGCAGGTCTGCACATAAGTTGACGTCTGAGATCTGAAAAATCCCCACCCTTAATCCGCCAGGCTCGGTTATGAACTTCCGCACTGGAGGCCGATGTTATAGAAGCACACACAAAATCTAGCGTGCTTCACCAGAAAGCTCTGTATGGCTGCCTAAATGGCGAGGTTAAAACGGTCATACACGTACAAACCCATTTGTGCATTAAACACAAATGTATGTGGGAGCTTCAGCCCATGAGCGCAGAAGAAGAAGAACACGAGCATTCAGTTGAGACACGGGGGTCACAAGTCCAGCTCTATAAATTGAGAAAACGAGCCCCCTTAACAATCTTTGATAAAGGGTCAATAAAGGGTTGACAAAATGTGTAATTGCTGCTTAAAATTCTTACGTTTAGACAACGATGCTGCGGTTGTATACGTAGAGGTTACATGCCGAGTCTCAGTGATTATCAAAAATAATGGTCGAAGTTAGCGGATCATGAAAAATGCGAGCTTTAGCGAGCTTTATCCTGACCGCGAACTGAGACCATTATTTTTGATAATCACTGAGACGAGGTGTGTAACCTCTTTATTCCTCCTTTCTTCAGTTATTCAAAGAAAAGAGGAGGTTTTTTGCGAAAGTTTGATCGAATCCTATTCACTCAACCAGTCAACCTGCGCAGGCGATCGATTAATGCGCGGTTGTATAGTTCCGTGCAAATCATTCCATTCTGTTAACACTTCTTGTCAGTTTTCCTATTTTGGACTAAAATCAAGTACACAGATATGCTGTTATTCTGCTGTGGCGGCAAAGGCAGATATTGTGTGTTCTGTATATGTTTTGGTATCGGTTAGGATAATGTTCTTTGGTCAAATGGGACTAGCAGACGAACTTTTGCACCCGTGTTCCAACGTTAAAAACTGTATGAAGTTAAGTTTTCTGGGGAAAATAGTGTATGAAACCGCTTTATGTTGTTTAAATTGATGAGATGTGTGCATTTGGTTGCGTGTGATCTGTTTATTAAATGAAATATTGTTGAAAACTGACCGTCGGATTGCAGTCTGTTGTCGAAGAAACTGAGTGAAAAGAAGGGGAACTACTCTTGTCGCTAGACAAAGTATGAGTTACTTGCCTTGGGAAATTGCTTGTGATGAACGTCTGATCTAGATTCAGAAAACAACCGAACTCATGGATTTTATATGGAGATTCATGTGTTCAGGCCTGTAGTTGTTAATTTAAATGCGGTATGTTTGTATTGTTTGCTCCAGAGATGTATACTTCGTACATTAGAGCGTCCGGAACTTTTCAGTCGCAAAAAGTAGTACCGAAACAGAACAGCTTCTCAACCCATTGCACTATCGAGGATTCAGGCTGTTGCTGGGTCGTTATTTGTTTGGTTGCTGGGTCATTATCGAAAAATAACTACCCCTACAAGTTTACAGAGGTAAAGAAGCAGAGGGGGGAATAAATTAGCTTAACAACAATGTTAACAGGCTGCAAGCCAGGCTTTAGCGGAGACCAGTGCAGGTTGCCATGCCATGACACAGTTATCCGGTGTACAGAATGTGAACGAAACGGGACGTGTACATCCTGCATTGGTAACTTCACACTCCCCGACTGTACAGGTGATTTGTGTGTGTGTGTGTGTGTGTGTGTGTGTGTGTGTGTGTGTGTGTGTGTGTGTGTGAACATTGTTTTTGTAGTCGTTGCATACGACATGTTGAATAGAATAAGTGAGAGTTATGCTGGACTAGTCTATTGGGCCGAGGTGCACCGCAAGAAAGATACCAACCGAGTGGGAGCCAGCCGCGGTGTTAGACTGGTTGAAATTGAGATTTGTTGTGATTTCAACCAATCAGACCCCGCGGTTTGTTCTCTCACCCACTTTCGATTCGTGCACATCAGCCCACTGGCACCTAAGAGATTACCAAGCATTGTAGGAACAAGCGACCTTCATCCTCGTGTATAAAATATTGTGTCGTATGTATGTTGTTTTGTCGTCGTCGTATTTCTCACTACTGTTTATTTTCTGTTCAACACAACTCAAGATACTTGTGTTCATGAATTTAATATTTGCATCGTTTTGAATTGTTTCTTTTGTCTTTGATGCCAAGCGAGTTACACACGAAATAAACGGCTTGGTGTAAACTACATTCGGTGTATTCTGGTATTAGATGTTACGCATCCGTACAAATGCTACCTAACACATGCCGTTCCTAAATGTAATATTTTTATCAAGAGATTTGCTTTCATGCTACGTCCATTTCAGTTTGCCAGGATGGATACTCTACGTACAATGGCAATGGCAATGCCTGTCTACAATGCAGCTTGAACTGTTTCGACGCTTGTGATAAAGTCACCGGCAGATGTAATGGTGAGTCGATACGTGAAATCGTTGTTTCAGTCTGTCAAGCAATGTTATGGACACGGAGTTTAGGGTCAAACGCGCTAGGAAGAAGCGAACAGTGTATGAACTGTTACAAAGCACACATACAAACAGAATAAAAACACACAAAAACTGCACTAATGTTCAGATGCTCTTGAAAGTTAAATAGTGGCTTAATTGATGCCAGACTATCGCACCATGCGACTGTGTTTTCATTAACACCCGTCCTTGGGGGAGATGGTCGGTTCATATGGTCTGGTGACCTGCTTTTTGTCCATTAAAACATGAGGCTACAATATAGGAACTGTAATTTAAAGTCTTTGAATTTCTTGTAAAACAATGATTGAATTTATTTCTTTTAGTATCTCAATCTGCGTGTTCACTTTCTTACATGTTTTTCTTTCAAAAACAAATATACACAGACACTCATTTTCACTTCAACATCATGGTTTCCTGCTTCAGATTCAATTGGCACAACTCTTTCACAGCCCATGAAAAACTCCACAAAGTTATTTCTGATTTTGATATGTTATTGTAGTTATATAGTTAGGACTGGGTGGCCGAGTGGTAATGCACTTGCGCTCGGAAGCGAGAGGTTGCGAGTTCGACCCATGGTCAGGGCGTTAGCAATTTTCTCACCCCTTTCCTAACCTAGGTGGTGGGTTCAAGTGCTAGTCTTTCGGATGAGACGAAAAACCGAGGTCCCTTCGTGTACACTACATTGAGGTGTGCACGTTAAAGATCCCACGATTGACAAAAGGGTCTTTCCTGGCAAAATTGTATAGGCATAGATAAAAATGTCCACCAAAATACCCGTGAAAAGTAGGATATGCGCCGAAATGGCTGCGATCTGCTGGTCGATGTGAATGCGTGATGTATTGTGTAAAAAAATCCATCTCACACGGCATAAATAGATCCCTGCGCCTTGAGTCCGAGTCTGGAGATACGCGGCGATATAAGAATTCATATACAATAGAGCTCTATAACTACGATTACAAATCATCATTAGATACCTGTTATTAGTACACTCTTTGATTGCAATTTATGTTCCTTTATGGTCAGACGCGTCATTTGTAATTTCCATAATGAGGTGAAAGGTGGTATAAAGCTTTGTAATCCGGAGAAACCATTGTGTGATCATCTGAGCATTCGCTTTGGATAGCTAAACCATTGTGTTAACATCTGAGCATGCGCAAAACTCTTTAATTTGTAGCTGCGTAGGAATCTTCATATACCAATGCGCGGAAACAAACATTGCGCTCCAAGGAAAAGGAGGTTGTTCACCGGTTCGAAACAAAATCTCAAGTCCAATAACATTGATTTCATACCACCTATATTCCTCATCGTGGATCTGGAAAAAAAAGATATTTCTTTCATTTCGTCCACTTACAACCAAAATGCTCCTAAGAAATAACACTTTGAAAGCTGTGACATTTCTGTCGTCTGCAGAGTGTTTCTGCTTGTGAGATCTACAAGCGACAAGCAACAATGATTGTGAACGATAAAGAATGAGCGATAATGACAACTCCTACAAGAAACATTCACTTTCTGTATCCTTATCAGTACGTACCAGGGTTCCACATCACGTAAAATTGGAGGTATTATACCCTCTGACCCCCCAAATTACGTACGAGACGCTCTTTGAAAGGGTGTCGGTAAGTAACAATTATTTTGCCAAGAGGTATAATAACGTACGACTTAAAAGGCAAAAAGGTATGACTTTGATCGTTTTACAAACGGTACAACTGGTTATGCGACGCTCGAGTTCCGCTATTTTCGGTTCTGTTGGTTCCGCGAAGACCGCGAGCGTGCAAGTTTGCAGACGATCAGTTTTGTCACTGACTTTTTGTTTGAAAATGCCAAGACCAAGAAAGCCTGCTGCAGTTGATCCAAAACAACGAACTTGGACGTTTGCGATACCTGATTTTAGCATGCTTGGTGAAATTCTCTTGACCATTCCAATCACTTCTGTACCCTGTGAGAGAGGCTTTAGTCAACAGAACCGGGGGAAGTCAAAGCTAAGGAACCGACTCTCAGTGGAGAGACTGGCCAACAAAATGATGATTAAACACGTAGGCACTGACCTAAAGCGTGACATCACTGGAAGGGCATTGCAAGTGCACGGAGCCATGAGGAAAAGGAAATCTGTTGACAGTGGCTGTGACTTGCAAAGCAAAACACCAAGACTTCACCTAAAGACTGAGTTGCAGAGTAATATTAGAGCCATAGGCCTACAGTTGCAACGCCCTTTCAATGATGCCACGCTTTAGTGTGTTGGAACTTAGATTGAACTGTTGTTGTGGAGAGACACAGTCACAAGTGTGTTGCAGATGTGAATTTCAACAGGCACTTGATAGGTGTGTTGTTAATTTGTAACCAACAACTGAACAGGCAAATAATTTCAAACTTATTGATACTCATAATAATGTTCTTGTTGTTGTGGAACTGAACTGACTTTTCATAGCATTACCCTGAATTTGTGGGGGAAAAAACTGTGTGGCACTGCACTGTTGAACTCATAATTGTCAGTTGGTGGCTGGGTTCTGGGTTATTAATAAAAGTTTACTGTTCAGAATTTCAAGCCAGTTTACTTGTTCATTTTGTGAAAGCTCTCAGCCTCTGACTAGTGTTTTGATACCCCGGTAATTGCTGTAAATGTGTAAGTGTTATTCACTTATTGTAATACTACAAGCAAGAATTTACACATATGACATTTCACAATGGTCATAAATTATTTCCTTTATTCAAAGCACTCTCAAATTGACAATGCAATTTGCACACATTGACATCATGCACATGCAAGAACCTGGTAAAACAGCAAAGCAATACACCGAGTCGCCGACAACATGCCATACCCTTTGATCAATCAGGAAAGGGTATGAAAACCCTTTACTTTTTTGGTGAAAGGGTATGAATACCCTTGACCTCAGAGCCTGTGTGGAACCCTGCGTACGTGCTGCAAGAACATTTCTTTTTAGTTTACGCCAGGCCACCATAAACGATCTCCAATTGTGAACGACAGCACTGAAATGTCGCGCGACACAAAACTGTTTTGCCAGGAGACCGACTATTGAACTCCGGACGTCAAATGTTCGACAATAAATTGCAATATTTGTGTCCAAAATATGACATGTTTGGCAAAAGTGTCAGTACGTGTGAACTCAATATAAGGTGCGAGCACAGATTACAACAGAAGCTCAGAAATACAACATCACATGATCGGACTACTTTCAAGCTCGGATGCACGAAACACACCCATTGAAAACAGACTTCCGGATCAGGCCTCGATGCCCTGTATGGGATGTAAATTGACGCAGTGATGAGTCCAAATAAATAGCAACACACGTAAGTCTAACCGCATTAAAAGTGTCCTAAGGAAATTTGATACCTGTTGCATGTGCATACTTGCATTCCCACTTTCACTCCTTGCTGATTACAATGTTAACAGACTGCAAGCCAGGCTATCACGGAGACCAGTGCAAGTCACCATGCTCATCCCTTTCTGTCCGGTGTACACAGTGTGAACAGAACGGGACGTGCACAGCCTGCAGCGATAACTTCACACTCCCAGACTGTACAGGTAATACATGTGCAATGGTGTAATTATGTGCTTTAATTTTTTTTTTTTTTCAAGCTTATAATCAACGCAGAAGTGACGTCCGGAAACAGACAGTGTGTCACAAACATGCACTCTGAGACTGCGCTGAATGGATATAAACTGGTTACGAGAGAGCGCTGAGTACTTACAGTATGTATATGTATAGATGTGTGTGTATGGTGCGTGTTGTTTGTTGTCGTTGCAACCAGTCTGTGTGTCGTTTCCCCTGCTGTGTTGTGTCAGTCCCCCCCCCCCCCCCCCCCCCCACTACTTCCCCCTTCCTGCCCCTTGTGTATGTAAGACGGTGGTCACAACAAAACTGTACCTGTTCATTCCGTGATATATTCCTTGCTATGTCGGAATCATGCACACGATGTAAATATTCACCTGCAGCACCACAAATCAACTCGAATGCAGTGCTTCTATATATATATACGACTAGTGTCTGTGTGTCTGTGTGTCTGTTCGCAATGCACGGCCAAAGTTCTCGGTCGATCTTTTTGAAATTTGGAGACCGTATTCAGCTACACCCCGGACACAACCTCATCGATGAGATATTTCAACACGTGCTCTCAGCGCGCAGCGCTGAACCGATTTTGATTTTTCTCTGGATCCATTCCCAGTAACTCTTCCTTATCTTCTCCAGTGTTTTCAGCCGCGTTTATCTCCCTTCCTCCGTGCGGTGCGCCGGCAAAGCCGGCGTACACCCGGCACAGCTGGGTCCCCGGCACAGGCGGGTATTCGGCTCGACTTCTTCCCGGCGAAGCGGGTATTCATCTAGTCCATATATATATATATACGACTAGTGTCTGTGTGTCTGTGTGTCTGTCTCTGTGTGTGTTCGCGATGCACGGCCAAAGTTCTCGATGGATCTGCTTCAAATTTGGTGGGCGTATTCAGGTAGACCCCGGACACAACCTGATCGATGAGAATTTTCAACACGTGCTCTCAGCGCGCAGCGCTGAACCGATTTTGGTTTTTCTGTTCATCTTCCCAGATCCATTCCCAGTAACTCTTCCTTATCTTCTCCATTGTTTTGCTTTTATCTCCCTTCCTTCGTATGGCGTCAACCCATATTCCCGTTTCTATTTTAAAGAAGGTCACTGTCGACAACGCTCAATCCATATTCCCGTTATACTATTTTTAGAAGTTCACTGTCCCGGCGAAGCCGGGTATTACTCTTCCTTATCTTCTCCAGTGTTTTGTGCGTTTATCTCCCTTCCTTCGTGCGGTGCGCCGGGTCCCCGTCGCAGCCGGGTATTCGGCTCGACTTCTTCCCGGCTAAGCCGTATCTGGCGAAGCGGGTATTCATCTAGTGTTTCTATATATGCATTGGAAGTTACTCGAAGTGTTGTTGTCCGTGTTGACAGTTTGGTATGTCAGGTGTGTTGTCGAATTTGTCCAGCATGCAAGTTGACATGTTTGTGTTTGATTTGCATCGAATGTACAGTCTTGTATGAAATGGAAATTACATTTGAAGATGGCTATGTGTGAATTATTGAATATTGTTACTTTTAATGTAAATGGTTTAGGAGATTTTTAGAAAGAAACAAGTCGCGTAAGGCGAAAATACAACATTTAGTCAAGTAGCTGTCGAACTCACAGAATGAAACTGAACGCAATGCAACGCAGCAAGACCGTATTCTCGTAGCATCGTCAGTCCACCGCTCATGGCAAAGGCAGTGAAATTGAAAAGAAGAGCGGGGTAGTAGTTGCGCTGAGAAGGATAGCACGCTTTTCTGTACCTCTCTTCGTTTTAACTTTCTGAGCGTGTGTTTAATCCAAACATATCATACCTTTTTGTTTCTGGAATCAGGAACCGACAAGAAATACGATAAAAGTGTTTTTAAATTAATTTCAAAAACTTATTTTTGATAATAATTTTTATATTTTTAATTTTCAGAGCTTGGTTTTAATCCAAATATAACATATTTATATGTTTTGGGGAATTAGAAAATGATGAAGAATAAGATACACGTAAATTTGGATCGTGTTAGAAAAATATAAATTCTTTTACAATTTTTAGATTTTTAATGACCAAAGTCATTAATTAATTTTTAAGCCACCACGCGGAAATGCAATACCAAAGTCCGGGCTTTGTCGAAGATTACTTGACCAAAATTTCAACCAATTTGGTTGAAAAATGAGAACGTAACAGTGCCGCCTCAACTTAAAAGCCGGATTTGACGTCATCAAAGACATTTATTAAACAAGTCGCGTAAGGCGAAAATACAATATTTAGTCAAGTAGCTGTCGAACTCACAGAATGAAACTGAACGCAATGCCATTTTTCAGCAAGACCGTATACTCGTAGCATCGTCAGTCCACCGCTCATGGCAAAGGCAGTGAAATTGACAAGAAGAGCGGGGTAGTAGTTGCGCTAAGAAGGATAGCACGCTTTTCTGTACCTCTCTTTGTTTTAACTTTCTGAGCGTGTTTTTAATCCAAACATATTATATCTATATGTTTTTGGAATCAGGAACCGACAAGGAATAAGATGAAAGTGTTATTAAATTGATTTCGACAATTTAAGTTTGATAATAATTTTTATATATTTAATTTCCAGAGCTTGTTTTTAATCCAAATATAACATATTTATATGTTTTTGGAATCAGAAAATGATGGAGAATAAGATGAACGTAAATTTGGATCGTTTTATAAATTTTTATTTTTTTTTTTACAATTTTTAGATGTTTAATGACCAAAGTCATTAATTAATTTTTAAGCCACCAAGCTGAAATGCAATACCGAAGTCCGGGCTTCGTCGAACATTACTTGACCAAAATTTCAACCAATTTGGTTGAAAAATGAGGGCGTGACAGTGCCGCCTCAACTTTCACGAAAAGCCGGATATGACGTCATCAAAGACATTTATCAAAAAAATGAAAAAAACGTTCGGGGATTTTATACCCAGGAACTCTCATGTCAAATTTCATAAAGATCGGTCCAGTAGTTTAGTCTGAATCGCTCTACACACACACAGACACACACACACACACGCACACACGCACGCACGCACGCACATTCACCACGACCCTCGTCTCGATTCCCCCTCTACGTTAAAACATTTAGTCAAAACTTGACTAAATGTAAAAAAGGAAAAAAACGTTCGGGGATATCATACCCAAGAACTCTCATGTCAAATTTCATAAAGATCGGTCCAGTAGTTTGGTCTGAATCGCTCTACACACACACAGAGACAGACAGACAGACAGACAGACACACACACATACACCACGACCCTCGTCTCGATTCCCCCCTCCATGTTAAAACATTTAGTCAAAACTTGACTAAATGTAAAAAGATGTTTTTGATTTGTTGAGAACAAGCAAGGGTAATGTATTTTTACTACAGAAAACGCACTGGAAAATTGAACAAGAAAATATGATCAGATCACAATGGGGGTTTGAATGTATTGTGGCAGGAAATAATACTGCAAGCAGAGGAGTTGCTGTGTTATTTAAAAATAATTTTGAATATAAACTTCATAATGTTGTGAGAGATCCAGAGGGGCGATATATTTTGATTGATATAGAAATGTTGAATAAACGATTTACTCTGGGGAATGTATATGGCCCAAGCAGTGGTGACCACCCTGAGTTCTTTGAAAACCTGATGGATAATATTGTTTTATTTGATAATGACTGTATTGTGATTGGAGGGGACTGGAACATTGCAATTGATCCTAAGATTGATTCTAATCATCCTTCAAAAGTGTATAGAATGAGAAGTAGGAAAAAGATGTTAGATATGATGGAACAGTTGAATCTTGTAGATATTTATAGAAGTCTGCACACCGGTTTAAGAAAATATACCTGGCGAAGATTTAATGGTGTACAAAGAAGTAGACTGGATTATTTTTTAACATCTGAACAATTGGGATTAATTGTTAATGGTGTTGATATTATGCCCAGTTATAATTCGGATCATTCACCTGTATCTTTATGTTTTAATACTGACATTGTAAAAAGACACCGACCACTATGGAAGTTTAATAACTCACTGTTAAAAGATATAACATGTGTTAGATTAGTTAAGCAAGTAATATTAGATTTGAAACTACAATATGCTGTACCTGTTTATGACAGAAATAATATACACTTGATTGAGGATGAAGATTTGGTGTTGCATGGCCTCACATCCATGAGAGGTAGCATAGGACAAATGTCCTGGCCAATGTAAAAGTGATAGGACATTTGTCCTGAACAAAAACAAATCAATAGGACATTTTTTTCCCGTAACAAAACGTAAATATAATTAAACTTGACTAGTTCTGTCCCTTTTCTGGGATAAATAGATCCCTGCGCCTTGAGTCCGAGTCTGGAGATACGCGCGCGATATAAGACTTCATATAACATAGTTTCTTGGCACGAGGGTAAAAGAACAAAAATACTGTTTTTGGCAAAAAGTGAGCAGCTTTGACTGCCACAGCTGCCCCCTTTTCTTGTTTTGTCAGCTGTCGGGTTTCAACTAATATCTCCTTGTCTCTCTGGAGAGATGGCACTTGCACACTAGACTAGCAGCATGGTCTTTGGTTTCTTGATGATCGGTAAGGGCCGATTTGCGAAAGTTCGAACAGCCAACGGTAAAAGTGTTGTACTTCCCTGTGTGCTGACATGAGGTGCAAAACATAAGTTTCCTCTCTGGGTCATGCGACACCCACGGGAATGATGTCGCCCAGCTTGAGACGAAGTTACGCGTGGGGGTGAGGGAGGGGGTAGTGTCTTTCTTCGGCTCCGATGTTTGACCATCGCGATCATCGACATTCTCACCTGGGCGATCGGGCTCTAACTGCTCTGGGGCTGGAGGAAGCTCAGTTTCCGTGCTACTGACAGATGATGAGGGAAGGGACTAGAAGTGTAATTTCTTCTGTCCCTTTTCTGGGATCAGATTTCGTTTATGCGGCATGTTTGTTATTTTCGGGGAAAGCGCGAAGGGAGGCAACTCTCAACTGGCTTCGAGCATTCCGAGTTGCGAGCCTTGGAAACTCTTTGGTACTAGAGGCACAAAGTGTCTAATTTTGTCTGCTACACATCACTTTGCAATACATCGATAAAATAGCATTCAAACTACTGTAAATTGAGAAGTACTGACGATGTCCGGATCAAATGATGGAATAATCGGACATTGACCACTTTGTGACAAAAACAATAGGACATTTGTCCTCCTGCATGAAAAATGTATAGGACATTTGAAAAAAATATCCTCATATGTCCGATGTCCGACGTGGATGTGAGGCCCTGGTGTTGATTATTAATGATCAATTATTTTTTTTAATGATTTTGCTGGAGATAAGAGGTAAATGTATCTCCTACGCCTTACATGAAAAAAGAGAAAGTGATAGGAAAGAAAGAGAAATCCTTGCTGAGATTGCATGTTTGGAGAATCAGGTGAATGAAAGTAATGTACAGTTGTTAGAACAGAAGAAGCGAGATTTGTGTGAAGTGCGGCAGAAGCGAGTTGATGGTATTATTGTGAGATCACGTGCCAGGTGGATTTGTGATGGTGAGAAGAATACAAATTATTTTTGTAACCTGGAAAAAAGGAATTATGTGCAGAAAGCAATGTGTTTTGTACAGACTGAGAACGGGGTTATACATGATAGTGACCTTATATGTAATGAGGTCAAGTGTTTTTATGAAGAATTGTATTCCACAAGAGACACAAATTTGGTAAATGAATCGATTGATGAAAACTTAGAACACCCAGCACTTTCCAATGAAGAAAAAGATTGTTTGGAAGGGAAAATTACCATGCAAGAAATGATGGCAGTTATTGAACGGTTTAATAACGACAAAATCCCTGGTTCAGATGGGTATACAGCTGAGTTTTTTTTAAGTTCTTTTTTAAAGATCTCTGTTCTTTTCTTTTGAGATCCCTGAATTGTAGCTTTGAAAGGGGAGAGATGTCTATCACCCAGAGACAGAGAGTTATTACCTGTATACCAAAGGATGGAAAGGATAAAAGTTTTTTGACAAATTGGCGACCCATTACACTGTTGAATGTATTATAGTTTATAAGATTGCTTCATCCTGTATTGCTGAACGGTTAAAGTCTGTGTTACCAAACTTGATCCATGAAGATCAGACAGGCTTTCTTGAAAGAAGGTACATTGGCCAAAACATAAGGTTATTATATGATAATCTATTTTATGTGAATAAGCATAAAATACGTGGCCTCTTAAATGTGCATTGACTTTGTTAAAGCTTTCGACAGCGTTTCTTGGTCCTTCATTGATAAATGTTTGTGCAAATTCAACTGCGGTGATGACATTAAAAGATGGATTTTCACTTTTTATAATAATATTAGATCATGTGTTTCTGCGAATGGTAAATATTCCATTTGGTTTGATGTACAAAGAGGTACCAGACAAGGAGATCCATTGTCACCTTATTTATATCTAATGTGCCGAATTTCTTGGCATTGTTTTTTCTTTCAACTTAGATGACATTATAGCGCTTAATTATGAACATAAATTGGTAGAAATTGAGAATTTGTTCAGGTCCTGGTCCAGAAGAAATGTAACCCCCTTTGGAAAAATAACAATTATTAAGAATTGGCGCTGTCTAAGTTAACTCATCTGTTTATGAGTTTACCAGACCCTGATGATAAGTTTTTGTTTGATTTGAATAAGTTTTGTTTTTTCATTGCTATGGGATGGTAAGAAAGATAGAATAAAGAGAACAACAGCATATCAGTCGTTTGAAGAGGGGGAGCTTAAAATGGTGGATTTGAAATGCTTTTTGTCAGCTCTGAACATATGGTTACAGCGAGTCCTTTGTAGTGAAGGAAAAGTAACTAAACTTCTACAAGCTCTGTGTCCACTTGTACATAACATTCACAAGAGAGGAGGTGAGTTTGGAAACATATTGATGCAAAGAGTTCAGAATCCTTTCTGGAGAGATGTTTTCAAACATTATAAGCATTTTGCATGCAAATGTGTCCCCATCTCCTTGAGTGATTTTGCTTCAGAGCGTCTGTATTATAATGTACATATTTGCATAGATAAAAAGGTTATTTTTAACAGGAATTGGATGGAAAACGGCATTATTACAGTCGGTCACTTGATGAGAGCCGATGGGTTTTTGTCATATAACGATTTTAAATTGAAACATCCAAATTTACAACTGAATTTTGTTTTTTTTCGAGGGCGTTATGCGCTCAGTTAAGAATTTTCATAAAAGATTAAAGTTGGATGCAGTTTTAAACAATGTTTTTCATATTGGTGATGATGTTGTATGGAAACAAATAGCTAAAGGTGGAGTAAAACATATATATACCCATCTTGTGAAAAATGATGGCAATCTACAGTGCATGGAAAAATGGTCTAATTTATTGAATTTTGATGTAAATGTTAGAAAGGTATTTCTGACAATAAGGCGAACTACACAAGATACCTGAGGTGGTTCCAATATAGAATTTTTCCCACTCAACGCCTGTTATTTTTGATGAACATTTCTGACACATCACTATGTAGCTTTTGTACACAGGAAGAGGAAACCTTAGAACATTTGTTTTGGGAGTGCACAAGAGTTAAGCTTTTTTGGTCTGATTTCACAGAATGGTTATGCCTAAATTTCACACATTGCAGTAATTTGAATTTGTCAAAAGAGCTTGTCATTTTAGGGTATTTAGACAACTTTCATATGGATGCTGTTTTTGATTTGTTTATTCTTCTTGCCAAACAAAGTATATTTGGAGCCAAATTAAATAAGACAGTCCCAACACTAAATGTTTTTGTGAAAATTGTTAAACAAAGGTTTTTGATCGAAAAGTATAATGCTAGTGTAAATAATTATTATGGTAAATTTGCAAAGGATTGGTGTTTATATAGACACTGTTTTCATTGATGCCAAAGGATAATGGTATTGATTGATTTCGTATGAACATTTTTGAATGTGATACATGTACCCCCTGACCCATTTATTCATAACACACATTATACAGTACTTTTACGCCTATAACTAAACCCCATGTATACTTGGAGGACAAAATGTGACCACTGTCCACACCTACCCCCTTCCCCTCCCCCAACCTCAGTTACCCCCCCCCCCCTCTCCCCTCCCCCAACCTCAGTTTCCCCCCCCCCCCCCACCCCCACCCCCCCTTCCATGTCCCCTGTCTGTTTAACAACCCACCCTACTGTCTACGTCTGTGTCTTGTCTAGGTACGTGCGTGTGTATGCGCTTTGTTGATAAAACTCTGTGTATGCTGTATGTTATGTTGTGTTTATGTGTATATAAAAGAAATAAGATAAAAAAAAAATAAAAAAAGACTGCGCTGAATTGCAATGTTTGACTTCAAAGTCCGCTTTGACAGGTCGCGGAATAAACAAATAAAAGGGGGGGTGGGTGAAAAACGATTTGAACAATAAATACCCCGTGCGGAGACAAAGGCGGCACGTCATTGTACTGTAAAGGCGTATGTAATGTTAGACGGAAGATTGCCAAGCCTGTCTTTTCCCCTTTGATCGTATTTCAATTAAATATTAACATCAACTAAAACAAAACAGTAACAACAACAAATCATAAAATCACAAAAATGTCAATCAATGTGATGAGAAAAGAAGGTATCCACAACTTTTATGACAAACCGGATATAAAGTCATTAAAGACGTTTATTTTTTTTATTTTTTTTGGGGGGGGGGGAATCAGCTTTTCTACTGAGATATTAGGGCTTACAAACGGAGATGTCTTAATTTACAATCTTAAAATATCAACAACAACTTATTCATTATATATTTATATTATTTAATATATAAAACAATCAATCAATTTATTGGAGAAAAAAATGCCTGAAAGTTAAATCAAACTTTAACCTAAATAAACACTTAATTTATCCCCAACAAAACGTATATATATTTTATTTTTCCTTTATGATTATTTATCATCTATTCAATTTTTCCTCAACAATTATTTGTAGTGCCCTCATTAAAAACAATTCTATTTTCCCTTTTTTTAATTTTTATGTATGTATTTATTTAAAAACAAAATTCAATTTACTACTTTAGAATCTTTTTTCGTGTATGTGCTGTATGTGTTTCATCTGTGTATGTGTGTGTGTGTGTTAAGGTTGTACTTATAGCTGCATTAGGTTTCTGAACATAATATGCCAATTTAGATCCTTGTTATATTTAAGATTTTTTATTTCATGCTACGTCTTTCTCAGATTGCCAAGTTGGGTATTCTTCGTATAACGGCAAAACCTGTTTACCGTGTAACTCCAACTGTTTCGACATTTGTGACAAGGTGACTGGCAAATGCATCGGTAAGTTAATCGCTACATCCTCTGCGTATGTTTGTTACTTATTTTGGAATGAGTTTTCTAAGGCAGATACAATTTTTTTGTGCACAAGGCGATTATTCAATCTTCTACAAAGCTGCTCCCCAACTGTACAATCATATAATTGCAATGGTGTATGTGTTTTGTCAATGGCATTTAAACTTCCGAGTGTACAGGTATTACAATGTATTATTATATTATACTAATGTAAGTGTGTGCTTATGTGTGTTCTTATGTGTGTGTGTGTGTGTGTGTGTGTGTGTGTGTGTGTGTGTGTATGTGTGTGTGTGTGTTTGTGTGTGTGTGTGTGGGTGGGTGTGTGGGTGTGTGTGTGTATGTGTGTGTGTTTGTGTGTTTGTGTTTGTGCGTGTGTGTGTGTGTGTGTGTGTTGTATATATAAGGTCACTATATGTATACAAAACGTTGGCAGTCTCTTTGTTTTGGAATTTTACCATGTCCTACGTTTTACTCGTATTGAGAATTAAGAGCTTGTCTTTGTTTAGTGGGGCACTGGAATAGGGTCGAGGCTAACGCTTATTGCCTGAATGCCTAAAGCCGAACATCCGTCTCCAGGGAACAAAGCCTAAGTTGTTGATTTTTAGAAGGCCACAGACATAGATTTTTATGTTGCCAGCTATACTGTTTTGAGCCAAGACACGAACAAAGCAGAGCTAAATATATTGCTTGCACATACCAGCCGATGTGGGCATTAAAACATACTTTCAGGGACATGTCCCCTCTGACAATTTTAAGCAGCTTGCATTTGTGTATGTGAATATGTTTGTTGTGCGCAGTGAACGTGGCGATAAACAAGATCTACAGTCAGATCAGCTTTAACGATACGAGTGTGCCGGCCAGTTACGCCGCAAACGGTAACACCACGGGAGCTAGAGAGGGTGCAGACAACTGTATCGTTACAAGAATGGGGGAATACGGACCAAACCCAAACGACACATCTCACTGGTGGGAAGTGGACCTAGGCAGGACATACCCTGTCAAGAACATCACCGTCTGGGCACTCGAGAATGGTGGGTTTTCGTCTCTGCTCCATTCCTTTCTAAAGTCTGTGTTTTGCTTTGTCTATATTTGAAAGGCTCCATCACGTTAGGGTATGCTATTTTGAATAATTCATAATTATATGACATTTTATTAACATATGTATGGTAGTTTTCTTGGAATTGCTTACCCTTACGCTTGTGAAAAAAAAGTGTAAAACACTCGACTTAATGAAAGCAAAAAAAGGTTAGGACCAAAGAGAGGATGTAGAGGTTTTTTTTTGTGAAGATAGATAGAGATAGATAGAGAGAGAGAGAGATAGAGAGAGAGAGAGAGAGAGAGAGAGAGAGAGAGAGAGAGAGAGAGAGAGAGAGAGAGAGAGAGAGAGAGAGAGAGTGAGTTGAAATGATATATTGTTCTCAATTAGTCAACAGTCTTCCTTTTATGTTTATCTTACTTTTGTCGTGAAACAGGGACCGACTATCTGTGCCCGTTCACCATCACAGTGGATAACCAAACGTGTGTCAACGAGACGTCATACCAGGGAAGTCCTAACACCTCCGTGACGTGTGATTCTGTGACGTACGGACAGGTGGTGCGTCTTTCCCGGACACAAAACGACAACATCCTGGCCTTTTGTGAATTTCAGATACTTGGTAAGATGCCGAAAAAAACCAATCCAGATGTTTTGTGCCAGACAGCTAAAAGTCGTAGCAACATGACATGAACAGATCCATATAATTATTTGTATTGGACTAAAAATACTCTTGGACGTGTGTGTTGCTCACTGTGTGTGTGTGTGTGTGTGTGTGTGTGTGTGTGTGTGTGTGTGTGTCATTTTGTCTGTGATCACTTGTGATTTTTGTATGTTTGAAGTGCCCGTTGGTGTCAGCCAGTGTCCAGCCGGTCAGTACGGAGCACAGTGTGAACTGAACTGTAGCGACAACTGTGGGGGCGGACAGGGCAGCAACTTCTGTGACCAGGACACCGGTGCTTGTTATGACGGTAGGTTGCACTCTGAACGAATAGCATAACTAACAAGAACCTAAGCAACTGCGATCAACAACTCTCAAGCACACACAGACACACACACACACACACACACACACACACACACACGCTCGCACACACACACACACACACACACACACACACACACACACACACACACACACACACACACAGTCACTCACACAAAGAGGGATTAACAATCGCCCATTCATACGACGGCTCGTCACAGGAAGTTCTTGTTTTCTTTATTGTGAAAAGATGTGAAGACCAACTGCGAACTTAATCATCAAAAGCAACACACACAACACACACACACACACACACACACACACACACACACACACACACACACACACACACACACACACACACACACACACATGTACACTCCCCACTTTCATTGTCGACATGTTCTGGTAAAATCAAATCAAAACTGGGGCAAATATGTTTTGTTAGAAAAACTGTCTGACATGACAGAATGGCAACATAACAACACACACACACACACACACACACACACACACACACACACACACACACACACACACACACACACACACACACACACACACATGTACACTCCCCACTTTCATTTTCGACATGTTCTGGTAAAATCAAATCAAAACTGGGGCAAATATGTTTTGTTAGAAAAACTGTCTGACATGACAGAATGGTAACATAACAACACAAGTCGCGTGAGGCGAAATTACTACATTTAGTCAAGCTGTGGAACTCACAGAATGAAACTGAATGCACTGCATTTTGTCACAATGACCGTAGTCCGCCGCTCGTGCAAAAGTCAGTGAAATTGACGAGCCTGGTTAGCGCGGTAGTGGTTGCGCTGTGCTGCATAGCACGCTTTTCTGTACCAGTCTTCGTTTTAACTTTCTGAGCGTGTTTTTAATCCAAACATATCATATCTATATGTTTTTGGAATCGGGAACCAGCAAGGAATAAGATGAAAGTGTTTTTAAATCTATTTGGAAAATTAATATTAATCATAATTATTATAATTTTAATTTTTAGAGCTTGTTTTTAATCCGAATATAACATATTTATATGTTTTTTGAAATCAGAAAATGATGAAGAATAAGATGAACGTAATTTTGGATCGTTTTATAAAAAAATAATTTTAATTACAATTTTCGGATTTTTAATGACAAAAGTTATTAATTAATTTTTAGGCCTCCAAGCTGAAATGCAATACCAAAATCCGGCCTTCGTCGAAGATTTTTGTGCCAAAATTTCAATCAATTTTATTGAAAAAATGAAGGTGTGACAGTCCCGCCTCAACTTTTACAAAAAGCCGGATATGACGTCATGAAAGAAATTTATTCAAGAAATGAAAAAAAACGTCTGGGGATATCATACACAGGAACTCTAATGTAAAATTTCATAAAGATCGGTCTAGTAGTGTACTCTGAATCGCTCTACACACACACAAACACACACACACACACACACACACACACACACACACACACGCACACACACACACACACACACACACACACACACACACACACACACACATATGCACACACACACATGCATCACGACCCTCGTCTCGATTCCCCCTCTATGTTAAAACATTTAGTCAAAACTTGACTAAATGTAAAAAGGATGTAATCGATTCTGTGCAGAGCGTAACGGTAAGGTTTTCATTATCATAATGGCACACACTTTCGCTCATTGAGCCGCTAGAAGAGTGATCATTCGCACTCGGGTAGTCAACACCAAGTCAGGAATAGAATCCACGCCTCAAACTTACAGTGACATGCTGTGTCGTAATAACACACAATGAAGTCCCTAGAAAAATACCAAACTGACGAATTTTCTTGTAATCACAGTGGACAGCTCCTTCTTTTTTTTAATCCAACTCACCCTTTAGATATGATGAGGCAATTTATCTCACATTCAAAACAGCCAGTCTTTCATTCGCACCAACCTCTTCCTCCTAGCTGTAAAATTAATCTGCATAATAATGATGATACTGATGATGCTATGCTTTAATAAATTCGACTTGAGGAGGACGTGAACTAATTCCATGTCGGCAAGATAAGTCACTTTTCAAGCAAATATGTATGCCATCTTGTGCAGCATGTGTGGATGGGTATTACATGCCGACCAACGCAAGCTGCACTCAGTGTCCAGGGATCTGTCACAATCACACACCGTGTAACAAGACCACTGGTCAATGTGAGGAGTGTCCACCTGGGAAGAAAGGAGTCAAATGTAATCAAGGTAATAATTGTCAGGGTAACGTTTTTGTAATTCATTGTGCGAACGGATTGTCATTGTGTGTTTTGACACTGGCACATTTACTGGAGTGTGTGTGTGTGTGTGTGTGTGGGTGGGTGGGTGTGTTTGTGTGTGTGTGTGTGTGTGTGTTTGTTTGTGTGTGTGGGTGTGTGTGTGGGTGTGTTTGTGGGTGTGGGTGGGTGTGCGTGTGGGTGTGCGTGTGCCCAAACACCAAACATCAGCCCCTCATGTTCCCCTAATATGTATTCCCTCTACTCCGTGATCAACGAGTTCAATACATCGGAAAGAGAGACAGAGACATAGACAGAGACATAGGGACACAGATAGAGGGAAGGAGGGGGGGGGGGGGCAGACACACAGCCGAGGCAGCGAGAGACACAGAGAGACATAGATAGAACATGCATGTACTCATTTCAGCACTCGCTTTTACAAATCATGATTTTTCAGACTGTGACGGCGGTCAGTACGGTCCCTCCCGCTGTTCTCTGTTCTGTGGTCAGTGCCAGACCGGAGAACAGTGTCACCCCGTGACTGGACACTGTCCGCACTGTCAACTGGGAGTATATCCACCACTGTGTACTGAAGGTATGTGTACAACCACTGCAACACACACCCCATGATAACTATGACTTACACCCAAGTTCAACGTGGTATCGTGTCAACATACACACACACGCACGCACCCACGCACGCACACGCGCGCACAGACACACATACACACACACACACACACACACATACACATGTGCACACACACGCACACAAACACATACACACACATTTGCCCACACACACGCACACACACACACACAAACACACACACACACACACACAAACACACACGCACACACGCACACACACACACACACAAACACACACACACACACACACAAACACACACACACACGCATCGACCATTACCTGCCATTCTCGCAAATAAACTGTTATGTTTGTACATTTAGTACTGCTGTAGAATAATCAACAACCAAGAAAGGTTATATTCTTGAAACGTTTAATTCACAAACCAAGTGGACAAACAAGTGAAACGGGAGGAAACATATTGTGATTAAATGATGCTGTGATTGATCTAAGTATGTCCCCAAGATGGTCGTCAATTTATTCTGTCAAATGTTTTGTTTATGAATAGTTATGTCGTGCTAAAAAAAAAAAAAAGTAATGTTTTATACACAACACCAGCATGTGGCAACAATACTTACGGAGAGAACTGTACGGAGCTGTGTGGTCAGTGCAAAGGGAGACTACAATGCGACGCGGTGACGGGCATATGTGCCACAGGCTGTGAACCGGACTTCTCAGGTTATCTTTGCAAAACAGGTGAGTGGCGGTATTTTGTAGATTGTGAAAATGTCTTACATTGGCAGTCAACGTGTTTCTTTATTTAGGTCCTTCTAGTGTTGAAGGACGGTCGGTTGCCTGTCTAATCTGACCAAACCTACGATATAACTTGTGTCAGTGTGTGGTTATACGCATAGCGTTATGATGTGTTTGTGGACATTACTTTATTCCTTTATATTATTACTGTGAATGTCCTGTATCAATTGTTGCTTAAGTCCCGGATGTAAGCTAGAGACTTTCAACAAGATTGGGACTTTGACACCTTCATTTTGTATTTTGGCTTTTACCTTCTATCTTTGTAAAGACAGTGTTTGCTTTGATGTGTTTTTAAAATTACGCACCGTGTATTTCCTGTTCGCTCCTAAAGTCCTCTGTGGTCAAACCCCTACAGCCAATTCTGGCTAATCTTTCAGATCCCTCAGGTGTTCAGAATACCGTCACCTTGACACTAACGTACGTGGTGACTGTCTGTACCCGGGCGACGGAGAATGAAGTGGAGACCACTATTCGAGCCAGAATTGTGAAACAGAACGAGGATTGGCCTGGTCTTTGTATCGACAAAGTGTGCACCAATGCTGATGTGACTGTCACGTGTGGAGGCATTTCACCCAAGTCTGTCAAGATAGTCATTGAAGTCAATCAAGTTCCGTAAGTGTTACGAATACTTAACGACCTCACTCTATTATGTGGTGTTTGGGATGTTTTAACGAGGACCAGAAGTACATATCGTTTTAATTGTGACCGACATGCTAATGTCATTTTATTAAAGGATTCCCCTACCCAGAATTCCAAACGGTTTGGGAGATTTTGAAGATTTCGTTCGGGTTGATGACGCCCTATGGTCGGTTTATTAAATAAAGGGAAGCAAGTGGTACACAGGCAATGAAAGGGGATACTAACTTATAAGATCATATACCTATGTGAGGACAGATAGAAATGTGTGTGTGTGTGTGTGTGTGTTCCTGTGTGTGTTTCTGTGTGTATTTGCTTACATATGCGAAACTAGATGAATACCCGCTTCGCCGGGTACGGCTTCGCCGGGAAGAAGTCGAGCCGAATACCCGGCGAAACTAGATGAATACCCGCTTCGCCGGGTACGGCTTTGCCGGGAAGAAGTCGAGCCGACCATCGAGAACTTTGGCAGTGCATCGCGGACACACACACACACACACACGTACACACACACACACACACACACACACACACACACACACACACACACACACACACACACACACACACACACACACACACACACAAGTCGTATATATATATTGATCGTTCGCGCGGTAGAGAGAGAGAGGGAGAGACAGACAATCAGACATACAGATAAACAGAGTCGGAGTTGGACGTAACTGCTGTATAATGTACAGTCAAATGTGTACTGCATTTCACTAGTGGATCTTTCTATATATCTCACCAGAGCCACTCTTCGTGCCAGCCTGACCCCAATGACGTCATCAGCTCCCAATGTATTGCTGACGGCAGCTCAAGGAGACGCCTTTAATCTCACGGTAATACACTGACCTAATTAAACGAGAAGATAAGTTCTTTGGCGTACACCTGTATTCTACACCTGTTGAATGAATAGACGGTTTTGTACTATGAACTCTTTCCATGAGAATTTCTTGCGTGAAGAACTTGGAAACAATAATATTTAGTTATCTAGTTAACTTTGTTCATCTTACCACAGTCACTTCGTTGTTTCATAACTTTGTTCATCTTACCACAGTCACTTCGTTGTTTAGATTTAGTTATCTGGTAACACAAACGGCAGCACTTTCCTCCCCTTTAGTTTAAGGCCTAAAAAAAAAATAGATGTGGTTACGGTAACCCGACCTACCCTATTTTTAGGGGCCGATCCTATAACTTTTTATTACATTTGTCAAAAAAAAAAAAAAAAAAAAAAAAAACCGAGTGCAAAAAACGCAATGAAAGCGAAAGCGCCCGTATCGCACACTTATTTCCCTGTCAAGTAGGTTTAATTTGTACACATTAGAAAAAAAAGTTTTAAAAAAAAAAGTGATTGCCTACCTACCTACCCTATTTTTTTTGGCTATGTTACCGTAACCACACCTATTTTTTTTTTTTTTTTGCCTAATGTACCTACCATCCCGTGTAGATCGTCGTTTAAATCAGCATAGATCCGTCCACACTTTTGACATGGGACAACTACCATACATCTGATTAAGCATAATAGAGCATACACCTGATGGGCGGGTAAAATAGCTCAGTTGGTAGTGGCGCTGAATTCAAAACCAGCGGCGTGAAATTGTTTTGCCGACTTGAATTCGTAAAGTACATGTGCATGTCCATTTGTAATATCAATTGAGCAAATATACATTTAATGTCTCACGCTGTCCTTCTTTGCCTCTTGGTAATTAACTCAGGCGTGAGAAATATAGAGATTGTGATACCAGGTTTAAACGAGTAATTGTTTTTTTGTTTTTTATAAATTGAAATGCAAGCGAAAGCGAGTTTTTCATTGTTTGAAATAACAACTCAAACTTTTTCATTTTTTCCCGTAACAAAAAGACTAAATCCAAATGGCAAAATACGAAGTACAATAAAGGTCTTATCGGAGATGAAATCATGTGACCTTGTCTTCTGTTGTGGTAATGTTCATGTCTTTATTGATTTCAAGAGTTTTGGAGCAGTCCTGGATAAGACAGACATTGTGGTCAAGATCGGGGTTTCATGCATGGCCGGTTACATCCAAACAGCAACTGAGTGCGGTAAAGATGCAATTGTATTACTATATTGTGACAATACACCCACGTTTTCTAACATTGTTCATTTCGTCATTTATTTCGTCTCTTGCCATCTCATTGTCAGAGATTGCATTCAAAGCATACTAAGCTAAATTCTCTTTCATGTGTCTGTCTGTCCGCTGTAAAGACCATTAGGTTGATGTGATTGTGAATAAATATCATGTATTTTTGTCAAAAGTTAAGCGTTCCTATAACTGACCTTTCTATCTTTTTACATTTGGTCAAGTTTTGACATAGAGGGGGAATTGAAACGATGGTCGTGGTGTATGTGTGTGTGTGTGTGTGTGTGTGTGTGTGTGTGTGTGTGTGTGTGTGTGTGTGTGTGTGTGTGTGTGTGTGTGTGTAGAGCGATTCAGAGTAAACTACTAGACCGATCTTTATGAACTCTTTTTATGAGAGTTCCTGGGTATGATAGCCCCAGACGTTTTTTTCATGTTTTCGATAAATGTCTTTGGTGACGTCATATCCGGCATTTTGTAAAAGTTGAGGCGTCACTGTCACACCCTCATTTTTCAATAAAATTGATTGAAATTTTGGCCAAGCAATCTTCGACGGGGGCCGGACTTCAGTATTGCATTTCAGCATGGAGGCTTAAAAATTAATTCATGACTTTGGTCATTAAAAATCTGAACATTGTAATTAAAATTATCTTTTTATAAAACGATCCAAAATTACTTTTATTTTATTCTTCATCATGTTCTGATTCCAAAAACATATACATATGTTATATTCTGATTAAAATCAAGCTCTGAAAATTAAAACCATCAACATTATGATTAAAATTAAATTTCCGAAATCGTTTTAAAAACAATTTCATCTTATTCCTTGAACTAAACTACTGGACCGATCTTTATGAAATTTTACATGAGAGTTCCTGTGTATGAAATCCATAGAAGATTTTTTCATTTTTTCTATAAATGTCTTTGATGACGTCATATCCGGCTTTTTGTAAAGGTTGAGGCAGCACTGTCACACCTTCATTTTTCAATCATATTGATTGAAATTTTGGCTAAGCAATCTTCGACGAAGGCCGGACTACGGTGTTGCATTTCAGCATGCAGGCTTACAAATTAATTAATGACTTTGGTCATTAGAAATCTAAAAATTGTAATTACAACTGTTTTTATAAAACGATCCAAAATTACTTTTATTTTATTCTTCATCATGTTCTGATTCCAAAAACAAATAAATATGTTACATTCGGATTAAAAACAAGCTCTGAAAAATAAAAAAAATATAAACATTATGTGTCACAACCCGAGGTTTTAGAGATGCAGAAGAAGCTTAAACAGGCTTTTTGTAGATACACGAGATGATGTAATTGTTATATGTTTGAGTGTATATAATAATTGTGTTATTTACAACATAAGCATTGGAGTCCAAACACTATTGTAGAATGTATGCGTGTGGGATGTGAGATGCTTTACGCCTGTAACTTCGCGTATTTGCAAGTTTGTGTCCGAATCGTGGAACGGGCTATAGTCACCCGGTAACGCGCGGTGAACAAACCAGGTCAAGCTGCAGAAAACGAAAGTTTGTAAATATTTGTTGGGCACAGTCGTGCAAATTAAATAATGTTCATTTCACCTGGTAAGATAATATAGTGTAATGCATAAATTATATTATAGCGTATCTATAGGCTATTTAGTAAGAGAAGAATTAACATAGTCCGGGTCAGCGGTGTACGAATACACTTTGGCACCCCGTCAGCGAACTAGCACGGTTTTGGTTCAGTGCTACCCGAGAGAGTCAACGGTACGGTTGCAGACGTACTGGCGGGCGCGAGTACTCCATCACCCGGCGGTTTTTTACGGTGAGCGTTGTCATTGACTTGGCGGGTGGACTATTGTTTCGAATTGCTGTGGCTGAGTAGATGTCGTTGTCTAATGTTTGTTTTGTTTGTGTTTACGTTTCAGTAGTGTTGTAATATTGTGGGACACGGTGATTTTGAAGCGTGTTTATGTCCGTGGGAAGTTGCACGGGAAATATGAGAATTACATCGACCGGCCCATTACTACCTATTCGTATAGGGAGCCTCAGGATTTACATGTATATTAATGCATGTTTGGAAGTGATATGCAGTGAACATACAGTGGAATTATATGTGTGTAATTATTTGCACATAACTGTTAAATATTCGTTTACACGGAATATCACATTTTATACAAGATGGCGGTCTACTTTCCGACAACTTTTGTATCCTTATGTTATTGAGCATGTTGTTTTATACCTTCATATTATAGTGTGTAATATTACGCGGGGAGTTATCATACATGTGGGGATATGGGTGTTGTTGTCATGCAATTGTGGTTGCGTAATGTAATGTTAAAGTTGGATACCACAATCTAACATTAGTGAACGTTTGTCCAGTTATTTGTAACATATCACATGGCGTATATGGTCATGATAAATACAATAAGTTTATAGGTTTAAGCAAACTATAAATCTATATTGTAAAGCCCCGTTGTATAGCTAATGTATTAAATAATTATCCTTTTCCATACATGGTTACTTGGTGTAAAGTTTCGATCTTGATGTCCATCGGTATGATGCGCTAAAGGTTTGCATCACCGATGAACACTAACACAACCATCGATACACGCCAGGTAGCTAGGGATGTTATTGTTTAGTATTAACGTGCTGTTTTATTTACATGCAGTTGGCCGGAGAGAGAACGGAGGAGGGACGTATGTTCGCGTGAAGGCGTTGAGATCTGGACAGATGGGACGCTGTCAGGAGGCGATACGGCTCACAGCAACGCAAGAAGAGCGGCGTGGGTTACTCCGACCAGTAGATTCCACCCAAAGTGTACGCAGGACCACCAGAAGACAGCATGAGGAAGGAGTCTGGTCAACTCTACATGCCTAGGAATCTGGGGAACAGCTCCGAAGGACTGGAGCTGGGTTCGACGTGCTTAGGCAGTCGGGGACCTTTCTAGGGGGTCAGAATCAGGAAGCTGCGGCCTTCTGAGGAGGGAAGGACATGTGGGGCCTTGGTGGGCGTTGTGTATCCCGAAAAAGCTAAGTACTCTGTCGTGGTTAAAGCATGTGTCTGTGTTCGTGTAATTTGGTGATGCGACCTTATTGAGCGCCGTATACTAACAGGCTATTTAACCATAGGGGGGGTGCTTAGGACTGGAGTTCCAGGATAATTTCATGTGAATTCATGTGTTGTCAATTTTCGTAGTATTTGTAGAGTGTACACGTTAAATGTGTGGATGTTTCGTGCATAAATTTGTGTTTATTATATAAAGCTTGCAAGTTACATGTGGTTCCTTTAGTCTTTTTATACATAGTGATGTCTGTCTCCACTTGTAAACTTTCTTGGGTGTGCGTTAGTGAGTGAGGTGTATGTTTGCGTGTGATCCCAAGATTGCTCAATCTTGTGGAGTTAAGTCGTCACGTGTCAATGGTGGAGATGCCGGGGACCCATGAGTGATATGCTTTCGAGGCGAAGCTCTGGGACCCTTTAGTTATTTATTTTTTGGAACCAAATTTGTTTGTTGTTGTGTTTGTTTGTGTTGTTGGCATAGTTTGTGTGTGGTGTTTGTTGGTTTGTGTGAGGTGGTGGTGACCGTTTGATTTGAAATGTGGTGACTGTTTAGACATCCCGTGGGTGGTTGGAGGGGACTGGACATCTCTCAGCGGTTGAGAGGTGTTGGGTTACTTAGCCACAAAGGATTCATCTTTAGTCCATCCGTTAAAGTCAGACGGCGCCACTGAAGCAGATCGAACTAGCAAATACGCATGTATTCTATATTCGGATTCGGTTAAAGTAAAGTTTCATTCCGGTATTACGCTAAGGCTATGTGGCTATTGATTGTGGTAAAGTATAACCAAATGTCAATAACTTACGCGGATTTCGTCCGATTTCTCGGTGGGCTTCGGTACGCAGTTTGATGCGTTTTCCTTTCGCGTGCATGCAAATATTTTTTCAAGTAGCGCGTTTTCATCTGAAATGGCGACGGGAGGTGATAGTGTGGATTCTCCGGTGTCAGGGCGACTTAGGTCACAGGACGTGCCGACTGATAGTTTAACCGGATTAGTTACATCTGAACTCATGAGGAAGGCAAAATCAACTCGAGAGAAGCTTCTACATAGTCCAGGACGTGAAGAAGGGGAGTCCATTACGTACTACCAGAAGTTCATGACTTTAGGAACGCAGATGGAGTTGAAGGGAGATAGTCTTCGAGCATTCGCCGACGCTAAGATAAAGGAGATAGAGGACGTACGGGCCAACAAGGAGAGGTTGAGCTTAGAGAAGAAGAAATTGGCGATGGAGGAAAGGAAGCTGGAAGAAGCACGGGTGGAAGCTCAGAAGCAACGCGAGTTCGAGGAGAGTATAGCCCAGAAGCAGCGTGAGATGGAGGAAAAGAAACTGGGAGAAGCACGTGAAGAGGCCCAAAAGCAGCGTGACTTTGAGGAGGCCAAAGTTCAACGTATGGAAAAAATGGAGTCTGAAAGAATCGATGAGATGAAGAAACTTCAAGATGAAGCACAGAGGCACGCAGAACGATTAGAGGAACAAAGGGCAAATAATCAACGAGCTCATCAGAAGGCGAGGGATGGAATGGTAGAATCTACCAAAGTAACACTTCCTGCATTCGACGAGAACAAGGAGGATATAGAAGCTTATCTTACCAAATTCGAGAGATTCGCAGAGGAGTTAGACTGGGACCAGACAACATGGGCGAGACGCGTGAGTACCAAACTCAACGTGAAAGCGACGACCTTGATTGGGGATATGTCGAAGGAGGACGCTCGAGATTACCAGTTAGTGAAGAAAGAGTTACTGAGAGGATTCCGGTGTACAGCAGAATCGTACCGAGAGAAGTTCAGGGCAGCAAGAAGGAAGAGCGAAGAAACGTTTTCAACCTACGTGAGCCGGATAACGCGGTACCTGCACAGTTGGATGGACCTAGCGGAAAAACAACGAACTTACAAGGACCTCTTCGACCTGGTTCTTTTGGAACAGTTGCTTACTGGCATCCCGCAGTCTGTCGCTACGTTCATTCGACAGTCCAAAGCCACCAATGTAGCTGATTCAGTTGAGCAAGCTCAATGTTTCGTGGATGCACGTCCTGGTTTCGACTCATCACAGAAAGGGGGGAAAAACCAAGATAAAGGAAACAATGGGAAGACAGACAGTAAGGTGCAACTTACCCAGGGACAAAGGGTAAAAGATAGTACTGTCAAATGTTTCGGATGTGGAGGGGATCATTTCATAAGGAATTGCCCGGAAGCGGGGAAGCCGAGGGGTGGCGGAGAAATGTATGGGGCAGGCATACAATGTCACAAATGTCATAAGTTCGGACATGTCAAGAGGAACTGTCCAGGAATAACCCTTATCATCAGTCCAGAACCGGAGGAGACTGCAGTGAGAGAAGTTTTCTTGATGCGGGAGATAGAAGCGAATTACAAGATCCATTCAGGGTTATGTGGGAAGTGTGATCGTCGTACTCAGGGAGAAACTTTCGACATGACAGTTAGGGTGAACGGGAAGGCAGTGGTAGCCATACGTGACACGGGTAGCCCAATGCTGTGTGTTAGCGCTGACCTCATCGACCCGACTACGTACACAAACAGGACAAGAGAAGTGTCAGGAGTGTTTGAAGAGCAGGGAACAGTACAGGCTCCCATAGCCATCGTGAAGTTAGAATCTTCGGTGTTTGTAGGGAACGTGGAAGCTGTCGCTATTCAGAATATGGCAATTCCTGTATTGATAGGAAACTACATGGTCCTGCCAAATGGAAAGGAAGTGAGAGTTCCGGTATACGGAAAGAAACATGTAATTCCATCTTTGTGCGCAGCAGTTCAGACACGAGGACAAGCAAGGAGGGACGAGAGAGGGAATCTAACATTGAAGATTAATGGAGTCCCCTTGGCACAAAGGACCTGTGCTGAAATGGCTCAAGCACAAGAAGAGGATCCACACCTAAAACGTGTGCGCGAGTTGGCGGTGGAAAAGAAGCCATGGCGTCAACAAGGAACCGGGAATGTTCGATTCGTGATACGTAAAGCTTTGTTGTACAGAGAATACTCAGGTGCAGATGGAGTGGATCACCGACAGTTAGTGGTGCCCAGTGAGTTCCAGAATGAGGTGATGAGATTAGCTCACGATGCACCCATGGCAGGACACCTAGGGGGAACGAGAACCAGGAATAGGATATGGACAGAATTCTATTGGCCTGGTATGTGCCCCGACATCAGACGATACGTGGCATCATGTGACGCTTGCCAGAGAACTACGGCAAAAGGGAAAGTGAAGCCAGTACCATTGGAAAGAATGCCGTTGATCGATGTCCCGTTCAAGCAGGTAGCGGTGGACATCATAGGGCCGATTCATCCGCCGTCAGACCGAGGACACCGTTTCATACTGGTAACAGTAGACTATGCCACCCGGTATCCTGAAGCAACCCCTCTCAAGAAAATCGATACACCACATGTGGCGGAAGCGTTGTGGGAGAACTGGACCAGAGTGGGCATACCTGAAAAAGTGTTGTCAGATAACGGTACCCAGTTCAAGAGCGAAATGATGCAGGAGGTGTACAACCTGATGTCAGTACATGGAATGTACACAACTCCATACCACGCACAATGCAATGGTCTAGTTGAACGTTTCAATGGTACGCTGAAACAGATGCTGAAACGACTCTGCCAGGAGCAACCCAAGGAATGGGACAGGTTCATTCCGGCGTGTTTGTTTGCATATAGGGAAGTTCCTCAGGAGTCGTTAAAATTCTCACCGTTTGAACTACTCTATGGGCGAACTGTGAGGGGACCTATGCAGGTATTACGGAAGCTGTGGACCAAGGAAGAGACAGACCAAGAAGTGAGAACCACTGCCGAGTACGTTGTGGACCTGCGGAATCGAGTTGAGGAGACATGCAGGATTGCCAGAGAAAACCTCGGGAAGGCGACAGAGCGATACGCAAGGGCAGCGGACAGGAAGGCAGAAGACAGACAATTCAAGGAAGGAGATGAGGTGTTGCTGCTTCTTCCAATGAAAAAGAACAAGCTGGAAATCGCTTGGCGTGGACCTTACGTCATCAAGGAGCGATGCGGCATGAACGACTACCGGATTCAAGTGGGGAGTAAAAAGAAATTATTCCACGTCAACCTCTTGAAGAGATACGTCAGGAGGAGAGAGATCCCAGCGGTTGTAGGAGTGGTGCTGGAAGAAGAGGAACTGGAAGAAGTGCCTGAAGTCTCAGCAGGACAGAACACCATTCCATTAGTGCCATTAGAAGCGGGAGAGGGACCCAAAGATGTTAGCATCAATGACGTGTTACCCGCCCAAAAACAACAAGAGCTGAGGGATTTGACGATTGAGTTTGAGAACCAATTCACCGATCTTCCTCGTACTACAAATCTTGAGGAATGTGAAATCACCGTCCTCGAAGATACACCAGTGCGAGTGAGGCAGTACCCATTGCCTCACGTGGCCATGGATTGCATAAGGAAGGAAGTGCAAGACATGTTGAAGCTAGGCGTTATAGAGCCTTGTGCGTCGCCCTATAGTGCTCCATTGGTCTTGATCAAGAAGCCCGATGGAAAAATGAGAACCTGCCAGGATTTCAGGAAATTGAACCAGATTGTGCGGTTTGATGGTGAACCTCTGCCAGACGTCGAATATCTGTTCGCCAAGTTACATCGGGCTAAGTACTTGTCCAAACTGGATTTGACCAAAGGGTATTGGCAAATTCCGGTGAAAGAATCAGATCGAGACAAGACAGCATTCACGACCCCCCAAGGCCAGTTTAGATGGACTCGGATGCCGTTTGGGTTGAGAACAGCAGGTGCCATTTTCTCCAGGATGATGAGGAAACTCCTCGAGCCACTAGGAAGAACGGACGTGGATAACTTTGTGGACGACTTGTTGATCTCCAACGAGGACTGGGACGAACACCTGAGGGCTCTGCGGGCTGTACTCACACGGATGGCGGCAGCGGATCTGGCAGCCAGACCGAAGAAGTGTTTCCTGGGATACCAACAAGTAGTCTACCTGGGACACAAAGTGGGACAGGGATGCATGATGCCAGAGGAGGTGAAGATCGAGAAGTTCAAAGCACTGGGGGAACCCAAAACAAAGAAGGAAGTACGCAGGTTTTTGGGAATGCTCGGTTTCTATAGAAGGTACGTGCCACATTTCTCGGAAATTGCCCTACCACTGACGAACTTGACCAAGGGAAAGAAGTTCGAGGCAATCGAGTGGACACCGGCTTGTCAGGAAGCATTCGAGCGCTTGAAGGAAACTCTGGTCAGCCAACCTGTGGTACGATTGCCTGACCCCGAGAAAGCATTTGTGCTACGGACTGATGCGTCAGATGTGGGACTAGGCGCGGTGCTGTTGCAAGCAGATGAAAAGGGTGACCTGCAACCAGTGAGCTATGCCAGCAAAAAACTGATTCCTGCGGAAATCAACTACTCCACAATCGAGAAGGAATGCCTTGCAATGGTGTGGGGGATAAGGAAATTCGAGCCCTACCTTTTTGGGCAACATTTCACTTTGATGACAGATCACCAACCATTGCAGTACCTGCAGCAGGTAAGACCACACAACGGGAGGTTGACGAGATGGGCTCTACAGTTGCAAGCTTATTCTTTCCGAGTGCAGACCATCAAAGGAGTGAACAACGTGGACGCTGACTTCATGAGTCGGGTTGCTCTTGATATATAGGGTGCTCACTGTTGGTGGTTACCGTTAGTTCGAGCTGGTGATGGAGGTGTGTCACAACCCGAGGTTTTAGAGATGCAGAAGAAGCTTAAACAGGCTTTTTGTAGATACACGAGATGATGTAATTGTTATATGTTTGAGTGTATATAATAATTGTGTTATTTACAACATAAGCATTGGAGTCCAAACACTATTGTAGAATGTATGCGTGTGGGATGTGAGATGCTTTACGCCTGTAACTTCGCGTATTTGCAAGTTTGTGTCCGAATCGTGGAACGGGCTATAGTCACCCGGTAACGCGCGGTGAACAAACCAGGTCAAGCTGCAGAAAACGAAAGTTTGTAAATATTTGTTGGGCACAGTCGTGCAAATTAAATAATGTTCATTTCACCTGGTAAGATAATATAGTGTAATGCATAAATTATATTATAGCGTATCTATAGGCTATTTAGTAAGAGAAGAATTAACATAGTCCGGGTCAGCGGTGTACGAATACACTTTGGCACCCCGTCAGCGAACTAGCACGGTTTTGGTTCAGTGCTACCCGAGAGAGTCAACGGTACGGTTGCAGACGTACTGGCGGGCGCGAGTACTCCATCACCCGGCGGTTTTTTACGGTGAGCGTTGTCATTGACTTGGCGGGTGGACTATTGTTTCGAATTGCTGTGGCTGAGTAGATGTCGTTGTCTAATGTTTGTTTTGTTTGTGTTTACGTTTCAGTAGTGTTGTAATATTGTGGGACACGGTGATTTTGAAGCGTGTTTATGTCCGTGGGAAGTTTGCACGGGAAATATGAGAATTACATCGACCGGCCCATTACTACCTATTCGTATAGGGAGACTCAGGATTTACATGTATATTAATGCATGTTTGGAAGTGATATGCAGTGAACATACAGTGGAATTATATGTGTGTAATTATTTGCACATAACTGTTAAATATTCGTTTACACGGGATATCACATTTTATACAAGATGGCGGTCTACTTTCCGACAACTTTTGTATCCTTATGTTATTGAGCATGTTGTTTTATACCTTCATATTATAGTGTGTAATATTACGCGGGGAGTTATCATACATGTGGGGATATGGGTGTTGTGTCATGCAATTGTGGTTGCGTAATGTAATGTTAAAGTTGGATACCACAATCTAACATTAGTGAACGTTTGTCCAGTTATTTGTAACATATCACATGGCGTATATGGTCATGATAAATACAATAAGTTTATAGGTTTAAGCAAACTATAAATCTATATTGTAAAGCCCCGTTGTATAGCTAATGTATTAAATAATTATCCTTTTCCATACATGGTTACTTGGTGTAAAGTTTCGATCTTGATGTCCATCGGTATGATGCGCTAAAGGTTTGCATCACCGATGAACACTAACACAACCATCGATACACGCCAGGTAGCTAGGGATGTTATTGTTCAGTATTAACGTGCTGTTTTATTTACATGCAGTTGGCCGGAGAGAGAACGGAGGAGGGACGTATGTTCGCGTGAAGGCGTTGAGATCTGGACAGATGGGACGCTGTCAGGAGGCGATACGGCTCACAGCAACGCAAGAAGAGCGGCGTGGGTTACTCCGACCAGTAGATTCCACCCAGAGTGTACGCAGGACCACCAGAAGACAGCATGAGGAAGGAGTCTGGTCAACTCTACATGCCTAGGAATCTGGGGAACAGCTCCGAAGGACTGGAGCTGGGTTCGACGTGCTTAGGCAGTCGGGGACCTTTCTAGGGGGTCAGAATCAGGAAGCTGCGGCCTTCTGAGGAGGGAAGGACATGTGAGGCCTTGGTGGGCGTTGTGTATCCCGAAAAAGCTAAGTACTCTGTCGTGGTTAAAGCATGTGTCTGTGTTCGTGTAAGTTGGTGATGCGACCTTATTGAGCGCCGTATACTAA
This sequence comes from Littorina saxatilis, assembly GCF_037325665.1. Taxonomy (NCBI): domain Eukaryota; kingdom Metazoa; phylum Mollusca; class Gastropoda; order Littorinimorpha; family Littorinidae; genus Littorina; species Littorina saxatilis. The sequence goes on from NC_090252.1 coordinate 39,444,421, forward strand.
CAGGCTACTTAACCATAGGGGGGGTGCTTAGGACTGGAGTTCCAGGATAATTTCATGTGAATTCATGTGTCGTCAATTTTTCGTAGTATTTGTAGAGTGTACACGTTAATTGTGTGGATGTTTCGTGCATAAATTTGTGTTTATTATATAAAGCTTGCAAGTTACATGTGGTTCCTTTAGTCTTTTTATACATAGTGATGTCTGTCTCCACTTGTAAACTTTCTTGGGTGTGCGTTAGTGAGTGAGGTGTATGTTTGCGTGTGATCCCAAGATTGCTCAATCTTGTGGAGTTAAGTCGTCACGTGTCAATTAAATTTCCGAAATCGTTTTAAAAACAATTTCATCTTATTACTTGTCGGTTCCTGATTCCAAAAACATACAGATATGATGTGTTTGGATTAAAAACACTCTCAGAAAGTTCAAACGAAGAGAGGTACAGTAAAGCGTGCAATGAAGCACAGCGCAACCGCTACCGCACCAAACAGGCTCGTCACTTTCTCTGCCTTTTGCACTAGCGGCGGACTACGTTCAGTTTCATTCTGTGAGTTCCACAGCTTGACTAAATGTAGTAATTTCGCCTTACGCGACTTGTTTTCTTCTATAAAACAGATTCAATAATGCATACATCATTTCTCCCTGTCATTCTCTGCTGGTGAGATTTGTGTTACTCTAAAACGACGTCATTAGTACATGTATGCAAATCGTTTCACAAAATCACATTTCTAAAAAAATGACATTCTGGAGGTTTGGTTTGGAACAACTTTACAGCTTCGGAAGAGAGTCGCATGCAGTAAATGCTAGCTGTTGGTTGGTTGGTTATTATTGTTGATCGTGTCTTCCGCAGTTATAATGTTATTCGAAACATATGCACTGTAAATGTTATATCGTGATACTATTTGTTTAGTTTACTAATCAAGCATTCACTGTAACTCTGACAGTTTTTTTTCTCCCATGCCATGTTTGCATCTATTAATGTGAAAATGTATGTGCTGATTTGTTGCGTCTACAGTGAAGCTTGAAGAACCGTCACTCATCACACCTGTTGTCCTTGGCTCAAGCATTGGAGGAGTGTTGGCCTTTCTGGTGGTGGTCGCCCTTGTCGTTCTTGTCATTGTAGTTTACAGGTGATGCAAACAAAATGTCACACACACACACTTACATACACACACACACTCACACACACACACACAAACACAGACAGACACACACACACATACACACACACACATACACACACAAACTCACACACATACTCTCATGAATACACAAACACACACGCACGCACACACACACACACGCACACACACACACACACACACACACACACACACATACACACACACACACACACACACACACACCGTATTTTTGGTGTGACTGATAATGAAAAGTGTCACTGGAAGTTAACCTTTTTCAGTTGATTGACTACTTGTATGATATGTTAGTTCAGAAGCGTCATTTGTGCAGCCTTTTTAGCGTGTCTTTTTTCTCACTCGTGCTAGCCTCTCCATCGTTTTTATTTTATCTTCAGTTTGATTTCCTTTACTATCAGTGAGTCATTGGAGTTTGCCTTATTAAGAACAGTTTCTTTGTGGAGATATTTAAACCAAAATAGACTACATCCAGACATCACTGAGAATGAAACTGGAACGACAGTTTATTGTTCATTCAAGTTTTTCTCACCTTATTATTGAGGAGTGTCTTAGTTGCAAATAGTGCTATTAATCCATCTATGTGTTCCTATAGACTATTTATTTTACGTTGAGATAATTGTCATTGAAGCTAAAAGATTGAAACTTTACACATTCTACGGTTTGATGGTCTCCAGACATGACGCAAATCGGGTTAACCTTCTTCACATCTAAGGTCACAGTGAAGTCATGTTCAGGTTTAACTATGGTCAATTATTTCTTGAATTTGTTTAAGGCAGAGCATTGACATTTAACACACTTCTAGAGTATGATGACCTCGATACATGACCCAAGTCTATTTGGCCAATTTTAAAGGTCAGACCGCCGTCATGTGCGGGTAAAAACGGAACAGTATTAGTTTCTTCAAAGTTTTTAGAGCAAGAGCTAAGAAATGTCACGCACTACCATGGTTTGATAACCTCCAAACATAAGCAAAGTGTTGTTGTCCTACTCCGATTTTCAAGATCACAGTGGGGTCAAGTTTGGGTTAACAAAAAAACAATCTGTTTGTATGTAAAACTATATCTGTTACATTTCCAACGTTCCCAGGGTTTAATTTGTTTCTGGAAATGACTAAAGTCTTGTCTGTCCCAGGTTGTACAAGGTCACAGTGGTGTCGAGTTCATGTGAAAACGTAGGACATTATATTTTCTTCAGAGATAATTTGTTTGTGATGTATATTACTTGTGACGAAGGTTTGTCGATATAACCAATTGCTTTTCTTGCTTAACACTGATTTGAAAAAGAAGGAAATGTTTGCTTTACTCTGTCAAAATGCCTTTTAACTAATAACCCAATAACAGTTGTGAAATCTGACAAATTGCTTACATTAATGAGATACTGTTGTCGCTTCAAAAAATTGCGTGCTTAATTTGAAAATCGATGAACAGTCATACATGATTGCGGACTAAACAACCCAGCAACACAATATGTACGAACCAATAATATGTCAGGCCGAAACTAAACCTAGTTCCTGAATGCAACCCAGGCCTTTGAGGACATATTTATCATGTCATTCTGATAATCATCGGTCCACGGCTATCGCCAGTTTCTCTCGGACAGCATGCTGAATTATTGCGCGAATCTATCAAAACAAGAATACAGAGTTATCTCCCATATGTTTTTCGCGAGCACTGATTTAAATTTGAGATCAGTGTTCGCGAGACGAAAATGATTGCAGATTGGCCGACTTCGACAGTGATCTCCGTTCTGTTCTTCACAGTTATGATAAAGACATCGTTCTAAGGACAAAACAAGTCGACATTTTGAGACTGCTGTCGGAAGGAGACCGTGAGATATGGTTGCATCACTCTCAACTGGTTACAGACAAAAGTCGTCTGCTCCGGCGCGCGCCGAAGACAAAGTTGATTATTACGTGACACTTTAGAGTTGTTTGCACAGTAAATACATCCGCGAAAGATAGCTCGCTTGAAACTGTCTTACATATCAATTCCTTTGTAATTTAAAAATTACACAACACCATGAAAAATCATTATCGACGATCGCGAATCTGCTTATATCCATAACACATTACGAAAAGCTCTAAATATGTAAAAAATCGATTTCCTCTCCAGAGAAGGAAAACAAACGCATCATGTCAGGGATAGAATGAGACCGAAGGGAAGTAACTCATTTTTGACCTGAGTTCAGGATGATATTTATGTTTGCTGCAGACGACTTGGACTGATCGATCCAAACACGCTGCCTTCAACAAGACGTGCAAAAGAAGACGACGAACACGGGTGTAACACGATGACCCCTGCTGGACGCAATGGAGGGTCTGCTAATGGTCATCAGCAGGGTGCAATGGAACTCCGTCATCAGGGATTTGACCCTATCAACCGCAGTTATGAGTACGGGATGTAGATTGTGTTCTACTTTGTCTTGTCCTGTAGCATCTAGTGTGTTTTTCCTTGCTTTGTCCAACGCTATATGGATTTGTCTTAAACTGCATTGTTTTTATTTGTGTTGCTTTGTTTTGTTTCGTCTTGCTCGTGTTGCCTCGTTCATTTTCATCTATTCAATATTGCCTGTCCCTGTCTGATTTTCTCAAGTCCAGGATAGCCATATGGGGTTTCAATGGACATAAACAAACTACCTTTCTCCTTTTTGTCTTATCTATCTGTTCACATCTGGGCGATTTTGCCCTGCCCTGTACTATTTTGCCTTGTCTAGATCTCCGCAAACGTGTCTTGCTCTGTCCTATCCTTTCGTTTTTGTGTAGCTCTAGTCTACGTTTGTATGCTCTTCTTGTCACCTCTCTTTTACTCGCTAACAGACACGAACGATCTTCTCCGTGGGCAGGCCTTTATTTGTGCACATAATGCCTGATGTTATCACATCATTCAGAGAGTGGAAGGGGACGGGTACTTGCAATGGGTTGTACGCTGTTTATTTTGCTTTGTCAAGATTTGAACAGAATAAGCAATTAGAGCCAGCAACATTAAACTTACTACTTGATGAGATTTCTGATGTTATTCTTTCTTAATACGCAACCTATATACATCACTGTCATGGTGTCATCGGCGTGTAGTCTGGATTCTTGGAATGAGTTGGATACGCAACTATATACCTTAACAGTATGTTTATTTTCATGACAGCCACCTCTTATGAAAGTGAAAAGTCAATGAAAGGAACAATCTTGGAAATACAAATTCTAAAGAGTTTTCAAGCCAGGAGATTTAGTACAGATGTATACAACTTTTTTTATTTTATTTTTTTTTATCTTTTCAGCCAACAGATTGAAAGACCTGTCAGCGACTATGACGTCATCGGCATGGACAATCCCCGCATAGCCAACTATCTGGAAGAAAGAGCTTCCTCTGATGACTCATTCCCAAACAACCCCTACGATGACTACGATGGCTACCTCGCATTGGGACACCCTGACCCAGCAACGCTTAATTTAGCACGTGCAAAAGTTGACGAAGAGAACGGTTCGGACTATCTAACGCCATGTTCGCCACATGAGAGCACGGAAACAGAGAAATCGTCGGACTATCTGACCCCACGACCAAATTCTGGCGAATTGGATATTTCAGACTATCTGACCCCACAAGCAAGACTTGAACGTCCTGACCTACCAAACCATTCAGATTATCTGACCCTATGTCTGCGAATGGAGAGTTCTGACGAACCGGACATTTCAGACTATCTGACTCCACATGCGAGACTTGCGAATTCTGACCAACTGACCCATTCAGACCATCTAACTTCAAGTCCGACACTTGATTATTCCAAAGAACAGCTCCGGACTGATGATTTGACCCCACACCAAAGACTAGAGCATTCGGATGAACCGAACCTTCCCGACTATCTGGCCCCACAGCCGAGTCTTTCAAATTCTGAAGATCCAAACCGTTCGGGGTATAAAAAACCCACAACCGAGTCCAGACTCTGGAATTCTAACGAACCAAACCATTCAGATAATGTGACACCACACCCGAGACTTGCGAATTCTGACCAACCAAACGATTCTGACTATCTGACTCCACACGCACAACTTGCGAATCATGACAAACTGACCAATACAGACTATCTGACCCCACGGCTGACACTTAAGATTTCTGACGAACAGATCCAGTCGGACAATCTGACCCCACACCCAACACCACAGTATTCGGATGAACCAAACCTTCCTGACTATCCGACCATACAGCCGATACTTTCGAATTCTGAAGATGCGAACCATTCCGATTTTAATCCCGACAATCGAGACAAGACGAAACTCTAATGAACCGAACTGTTCTGACTATCTGACCCTACACCAGAAACTTAGGGATTCTGATGAACCAAACCATTTAGATATTTAAACTAAAAACGCCGTGCTCTTTTCAATGGAATCCTGACACACAGAGCTTGTGGACATCACAAGCGACCGTTTTATTTATAATTGCTGTTATCCTTGCTCGATCCTAGCTACTCTAGCACTTGATCGAACCAGTGACGCAATGTACTTGCATAAAACGTTTGTAATATGTACAAAACAAGTTTAACTGTAATTACGAAACACTGCAGAGAAAAATAAGCTTTAGAACCGGAATAGGGAGTTTGGTTTGGACTTTCTAGCTGGTTTAGTGTTATTTTAACGTATGTACAGTTTGCTTTTTATATTTAGTCAAGTTTTGACTAAATGTTTTAACATAGAGGGGGAATCGAGATGAGGGTCGTGGTGTCTGTGTGTGTGCGTCTGTCTGTCTGTGTGTGTGTGTGTGTAGAGCGATTCAGAGTAAACTACTGGACCGATCTTTATGAAATTTTACATAAGAGTTCCTGGGCATGATATCCCCAGATGTTTTTTTCATTTTTTCGACAAATGTCTTTGATGACGTCATATCCGGCTTTTTGTAAAAGTTTAGGCGGCACTGTCACACCCTCATTTTCCAATCAAATTGATTGACATTTTTGTAAAGCAATCTTCGACGAAGGCCGGACTTCGGTATTGCATTTCAGCTTGGTGGCTTAAAAATTAGTTAATGACTTTGGTCATTACAAATCTGAAAATTGTAATAATTTTTTTATATAAAACGATCCAAACTTACGTTCATCTTATTCTACATCATTTCCTGATTCAAAAACATTACCAGCTATTGTGTTTTCAGCGTAGCAATAGGGCCCGATATTTAGACGAGACAAGTATAATGCCGACGAGTCGAAGACGAGTCGCATTATACTTGTTCGAGTCTAAATATCGGACCCTATTGCTACGATGAAAACACAATAGCGTTTATATAGCTATTCTGACATTAAATTCTGTGTTAAAATCATGTTTTTTGTCAGCAACAAGTACCAGAATGGTCCATGTCGCTGATTGCAGACGACGGTTCCCTTTCCGCATGAAGCCACGGAAATAACCGAACATTGAAAAACCCACGGACATGTATTACGGAGAAAACTCGAGATAACCAGATGGTTAGCATTAGGTCAATATGCTAAGAATCATATGACGTCATGACGTATCATGCTTGCCTACGTAGATTGTATGTTCGAAAATCTGACTTCTGTTGGGAATTCGCGTGGTGAAGACTGCAGTAAATATGTAGATGATAAGAGAACAAGGATTGTCTCAGAAGAAACAACTAAATGTTTCAGACCGGTAACTTCATTTCAACATTGCACTATACAATGGACGTTCTATGTGACAGGAGAGTTTGCTGATTTTGTGTTAAACATTGGAGAGATCGTCTGCTAGAATCAGAGATAGGTCGCTTCAGATTGCAGCTTCTGGAAATTTGCAAGGTTTGTTGCCTGTTAAAGAACTGGATTTTACACGTAATGTATGTCATGTACAGTAAGCAACAACAAAAACACACACAAAACAAATCATGAAATGGCATCGTCTGTCGACTAGTCACAGAAACAAAGCTGGCGAGGTATGCGTGTACTTTATACACGTGGAAGAAACCGGAACCATGCGTCTTTGTTTATATCGACAATATGCTTTTGGATATTGAGTATAATGGCCGACTTCCGCCGCATTATGCTTTGATGATCGGAAGAGACCATCCAATCACAGCCCCCGAATTCCCCCACGTGTTCATCAGAATAGCTATGTAAAAATATGTTATATTCGGATTAAAAACAAGCTCTGAAAATTAAAAATATAAAAATTATGATCAAAATTAAATTTCCGAAATCGATTTAAATTTATTTTTATCTTATTCCTTGTCCGTTCCTGATTCCAAAAACATATAGATACGATATGTTTGGATTAAAAACACGCTCAGAAAGTTAAAACGAAGAGAGGTATATAAAAGCGTGCTATGCAGCACAGCGAAACCACTACCGCGCTAAACAGGCTCGTCAGTTTCACTGCGTTTCGCACGATCAGCGGACTACGGTCATTGTGAAAAAAATGCAGTGCGTTCAGTTTCATTCTGTGAGTTCCACAGCTTGACTAAATGTAGTAATTTCGCCTCACGCGACTTTTTTTTTTTTTTTTTAAGTTGTACTCTTGGTCCCCAACCGTCTTAAATCACAAGGGCAGCATGGGTCGGTTTTGATTTGAAATAATGTTTCTTTGCCAGGACAACCTTCATATCAGTGTTTGAATGCTCAGTTTTGTTTTGTTTTTTGTAACGGATGCGTTTGATTAATCTGTGCAAACTGTAATTATCAATGTAAGGGAAGGGCTAATATGGACCAGCTCCTAATGTGGTCCGCCTTCTGTTCTGACAAAAATACGGCTAAGAAGCGCTTCTATATATATATATACGATTAGTGTCTGTCTGTCTGTATATCTGTATGTCTGTTCGCGATGCACGGCCAAAGTTCTCGGTGGATCTTTTTCAAATTTGGACACCGTATTCAGCTACACCCCGGACACAACCTCATCGATGAGATATTTCAACACGCGCTGAACCGATTTTTTTTTTCTTTAGTTGTCGGGATCCACTACCAGTAACTCTTCCTTATCTTCTCCAGTGTTTTCAGCCGCGATTATCTCCCTTCCTCCGTGTGGCGTCAATCCATATTCCCGTTACTACGTTACTGCACGTTACTATTTTTAGAAGGTCTCCAGTGTTTTGCGCGTTTATCTCCTTTCCTTCGTGCGCCGGCGCAGCCTGGTATTCGGCTCTACTTCTTCCCGGCGAAGCCGGTACCCGGCAAAGCGGGTAATCATCTAGTACTTCTATATCTATATATATATATACGACTTGTGTCTGTGTGTCTGTGTCTTCGCGATGCACGGCCAAAGTTCTCAGTGGATCTTTTTTAAATTTGGACACCGTATTCAGCTACACCCCGGACACAACCTCATCGATGAGATATTTCAACACGTGCTCTCAGCGCGCAGCGCTGTGCGCGCTGAACCGATTTTGGGTTTTTTTGGTCCGGATCCACTACCAGTAACTCTTACTTATCTTCTCCAGTGTTTTCAGCCGCGATTATCTCCCTTCCTCCGTGTGGCGTCAATCCATATTCCCGTTACTACGTTACTATTTTTAGAAGGTCACTGCACGTTACTATTTTTAGAAGGTCTCCAGTGTTTTGCGCGTTTATCCTCTTTCCTTCGTGCGCCGGCTAAGCCGGCGTACACCCGACAAAGCCGGGTCCCAGGCGCAGCCTGGTATTCGGCTCTACTTCTTCCCGGCGAAGCCGGTACCCGGCGAAGCGGGTAATCATCTAGTAATATATATAATTTAATTCGCTCCATTCTACCTTTCTTGATAACTCATACATGTAAAATTATTTGCCCAGACATAAGCCACACATCCGTTAACCTTTTCTTTTACACTTCTGGCACCGTTCACTTACACATTGATTGGCTTGAAACTTCGAGATTAGCATGGTCAATTGACGTCCGACAAAAGCTTCATTGAAGCCAGACGGAGCGAAACGAGGCTTGGACGCGGACATTCTGATACGATGTGTCTTGATATATGCAATAGCATAGAAATGCATATTAAACCAATGATCAGAATAGGGACTCTAACAAAGATGCGTTTGTGTAACGACATTAATCCCATTTTACACTCAGAAGGGTAATAAGCATAGTTCCGGAGCATTTTGGTATTTATCATGACATATGTGTGTATATTATATTACAGCACAGCGAATGTCCTTTGCAAATGTGAAGGTTGAAATCGCAAACACAACAAAAAATATCGAAAACTGACCTTAATTGACCTGAACTTACGTGCCCCACAGGCTCTTTAAGATAACAGTGTTGCCTGCCATTTCTTTAAGAAATAAGAAATTGTGCTGCCTATGGTCAATAAACAAAGATGTCTTCGGGTCCACTAAATTTGTATCGACATTTCGTACCCCTGACCGTCATTAAACGTTTCAGCTTGCAATCAGACTTAATCAGTCTTTTGTGGTTGTGGTGAATTATCTGCCTAAGCTAGATGGGTCAAAAAGCAAGGTTGTAGAATTGAAGAGATAGTCTTCTGTATTTTTTTCACGCCCTGGTGTTACTGTTTTGCCGACATGCTTGATTTACCGTTGCGTGACTTCATGCTCATACACGTATTGGGGTATTTTGGTTTAAACAGGTTTTTTTATTCACTTGCATAAATACAAAACCGTAATTGAACGTTATAACAACGGAGCACAACAAGATAAACTTATAAATGTACTCTTAGAGACAAAGGAGTAATGTGGCGGACGATATTGTAAATGCATGATATTTAAACAAATGAAAACAAGAACGACAACGGAAAACACACACACACACACACACACTCACACACACACACACACACACACACACACACACACACATACCTAAAGTGTGGATGGTTACCTAAGAGGCGGCACTGGGTGTAGTGCCTTTCTAGTGCACTTGCACTACAACAGCACTGGGTGCAGTACTCGCTCCGGCATCGAAGAATTTTGCACTAAAAAATGCACAAAATTTGACCTATTTCGTCGCCTATAGAGGACGGAAAGAATGTCATTTTGAACATTGTTATGACATTCTTTCCGTCAAAAAAGTCAATTTAACGGTGTCAAATGAAGCGACCATCCACACAATTAGGTTGCCATCCAGAGTTTAGGTTGCCATCCACGTGTGGATGGTTGCCTTATGGTGATTTAGGCAACCAAACCTGTGGAAACGGGGGTACACACACACACACACACACACACACACAGGACAATCAGATACAGGGAGAGAGAGAGAGAGAGAGAGAGAGAGAGAGAGAGAGAGAGAGAGAGAGATTGCATCCACTATAGATCAATTCAATGCTCTATTAACAAAATGACTAAACATATGGTATAAACAAAAACGTTTGCTGTCTAATATAAATTTCTGAATCTGATGAAACAGCGCTATGTTTTCATGTAGTATTTTAATTGTTGTTCTCTAACACGTACAAGTAGGAGCATCTATAGTGACCGTTAGGGGTGATTCATTGGAAAGCAAAAGCTGCAAAATATATATGCACACTGCACACTGCGACGATGGCTCTAAGCGTACATGAACAAAAATGTGTTGCCATCCGCAGTTAGAATTGCCCTGGTGAGGTGTATGGAAGTACAGATCTGTTACTTTTGATTTGACAGTTAATCCCAAATATCTGTACTTTATTTTGCCGTTGTGTATAGTTGTACATATCAACCACACTGTCTTTAGTTTAAACAAGTTTTTATGTGTGTATAGTTGTACATATCAACCACACTGTCTTTAGTTTAAACAGTTTTTATTTGTGTATAGTTGTACATATCAACCACACTGTCTTTAGTTTAAACAAGTTCTTATTTCATTTTGCTGTTGCTTGATTGAATTAGATTCGATGGACCAAAATGTTACCTCTGATAGCTGCTTGCTCAGTTTAGATTATGTTTTGTTTGGCTTCTTTTCGTTGATTTGTGTTTCATTTGTTCGGCAATACTGTGCTGTCTTTTCACAATCTATTCACTCTTAATGTCTGCCTTGTCAGTCTCTGAAGTTTTGTCTATTTGTGACCCACCACGTAATGAGTCGCATGTCACCTCGCGCGGTTCTGCGCTAGGCTTAATATAAGTCCGGGGGGGGGTGTCTGGTAACAGTGTGAGGGTCACCTTAGTCACAGGCTTATAACTCGAAAAGTGTTTGCTCTTTTCTAAAACGGTTTTCACCACTGGATAGAGCATACAAAAACTCTTTGGGAAAATGTAAAAATATGAAAATCATGCAAAGGTGACATGCGACTTATTCCGTGGTGGAGGGTCACATTTTCGGTGCAGCGCAACACGACTCTGATGATATTCATTTCATCCATATATTGTCACTTTTGGGGTTCTCATGAAACATTTGTTTATGATACAAGGACATGGATATAAGTATACGGACGCTGGTTCTTAAAAACTGTGTTTATGTAACTTGTTAAAATGACAAGGAACATGCGCATAGTATATATATTTAGTTGCCACTGAAAGGCGTGTTTGTGTGTATATATGCACACATTGTTTAGAGCATAATTATAGCCACTAGATTCTTTCAAAGTATATACGAGTCTGCGCCGCATTACTTATATGCAGGCATGAGAATTCCACAATAGAAAAAACTCTCAAAATAGGCTGAGGTCCAGGGGCCGCCTAGGCCCCGGCGAGGTTACAGGGGCAGAGCCCTGTTGGGGGGACCAGGGGTGCGAAGACCCCCGGAAGGAAAACGAAATTTAGCATTTTAGACCAATTTGATAGTTCTTGTGTAAACAAATAATGAATAGAGAGGCAATAGTATACATATAATTTAATTTCCCTTTTTTTCGCCGCGGACAATATTTGTTTTCGCTGAAACGTAATATCCTTTTCACGGAAATCCGCGATTTCGCGGACAATTAATTCCCATGCCTGTATTTGGTCTTTCATATTCAATATGTCATTTGTTAATTGAATCATATTACGCTGTCTTTGTGAAACAAATTGCAATGCACTCGAAGATGTCCTTTTTTTGCACATATGTTTTTTTGAAAGCCCTTTCTATTTCTATGGTTTGCTGATGCGAGAATCTCGGAACCCTCGTACAACTGCAGTCCCCCCGCGGGTTAGGGGGAAGAATTTACCCGATGCTCCCCAGCATATTTTGAAATTGAGAAAGTCGACCCCAACGTGTATGGTATTAGGCGAATTAGGCAAATTCCCACTAGATGTCCTCGTAAAAAATATAATATTTAGTTTTTGGTTTAAATTGGTGGATTGTAATAATAGTAATAAGTTTTCAAATGTATTGTACCGTTTTCTGCATCGCCTCTTTGTAATTAACATATATGAAGCACCCTATTTAAAACATGTTGAAACAACTTTAAATGCTCTTGGTCTTAGTGGTTTTTGGCATGACCAGTTTAATTTACGATGTTCCGAAAAATGGTTTAAATTGAAAACGTTGCAATGCCTAAAAGATCAATATATATACAATCGTGGTTTTCAGAATTAAATGAAAAAGAAACTTGTTTGAATTATAGATTGTTTAAAGATACATTTATATTTGAACATTATTTCCACATTTTACCCCATGACCAAGCACTTTCTTTTTATATTTAGTCAAGTTTTGACTAAATATTTTAACATCAAGGGGGAATCGAAACGAGGGTCGTGGTGTATGTGCGTGTGTGTGTGTGTGTGCGTCTGTGTGTGTGTGTGTGTGTGTGTAGAGCGATTCAGACTAAACTACTGGACCGATCTTTATGAAATTTGACATGAGAGTTCCTGGGTATGAAATCCCCGAACGTTTTTTTCATTTTTTTGATAAATGTCTTTGATGACGTCATATCCGGCTTTTCGTGAAAGTTGAGGCGGCACTGTCACGCCCTCATTTTTCAACCAAATTGGTTGAAATTTGGTCAAGTAATCTTCGACGAAGCCCGGACTTCGGTATTGCATTTCAGCTTGGTGGCTTAAAAATTAATTAATGACTTTGGTCATTAAAAATCTGAAAATTGTAAAAAAAAAATAAAAATTTATAAAACGATCCAAATTTACGTTTATCTTATTCTCCATCATTTGCTGATTCCAAAAACATATAAATATGTTATATTCGGATTAAAAACAAGCTCTGAAAATTAAATATATAAAAATTATTATCACAATTAAATTGTCCAAATCAATTTAAAAACACTTTCATCTTATTCCTTGTCGGTTCCTGATTCCAAAAACATATAGATATGATATCAGGCATGAAAATTCTCCGTATTTTCCGTATTTTCCGTATTTTTGAAAAAAATAAACCGTATTTTGTTTTATTTTCAGTATTTTTCCTTTTTTTTTTTTTTTTTTTTTTTTTTTTTTTCCTAGTCATTGTTATAGTAAAATAGTTTTGGGGCCATGTTTGAATCCAATTTTAAGGCTCAGATAGCCCCAGATTGCACCAAATTGCACCCTTGAACAAAAAAATTTCCGGGGGGGCATGCCCCCGGACCCCCCTAGAAATCTTGGCGCTTCGCGCCTGCGAAACTTGGCGCTACGCGCCTGCGAAACTTGGCGCTACGCGCCTTCGAATTTTGTTTTCAGTATTTTTTTTTTTTTCAGTTTTCATGCCTGGATATGTTTGGATTAAAAACACGCTCAGAAAGTTAAAACAAAGAGAGGTACAGAAAAGCGTGCTATCCTTCTCAGCGCAACTACTACCCCGCTCTTCTTGTCAATTTCACTGCCTTTGCCATGAGCGGTGGACTGACGATGCTACGAGTATACGGTCTTGCTGAAAAATGGCATTGCGTTCAGTTTCATTCTGTGAGTTCGACAGCTACTTGACTAAATATTGTATTTTCGCCTTTCGCGACTTGTTTACGTTTTAGAACATTAAATCATAAAATTGCCAATATAGAAAGGCCGAATGTTAAATATACCACATAACGAAAGAATATGTGTTAATTGCCAGTCTGGAGAACTTGTAGATGAATTTCATTATCTATTTCAGTGTCATTTTTTTGAAAATGTGAGGAAAAGGTTGTTACCATTGTATATTCGTAGAAATTCAAATGCAGTTAAATTTAAACAGTTATTTGAATTAACAAAGAAACGAAAGTTATTGCATTTAATATATTTTATTAAGAGTATTTTGAAAGAGTTCTGATTATTTGATCACACACAGAAACATATACATTCCTGTAAAAAAGAAACAAAAAAAGGTATGATTACAATTATTTTGTTATGAAGTAAGCTTGATTTATTTTCGGTTAATTAGAAGTGTTGTGTCTGATTATTACATATATCTTTTTTGTCGTGTTTTTTTGCCATTTTTATTTATTTTATTCATGTAACCCTAGGGTTTTTTAAAATAAATCTTGACTTGACTTGACTTGTATGTAAGAGGCGACTAACGGATTCTGTTTCTCTTGTTACCCTTGTTAAGTGTTTCTTGTATAGAATATAGTCAATTTTTGTACAGATTTTAGTCAAGCAGTATGTAAGAAGTGTTAAGTCCTTTGTACTGGAACCTTGCATTCTCCCAGTAAGGTAATACATTGTGCTGCGTTGCGGGCCCCTGGAGCAAATTTTTGATTTGTGCTTTTGTGAACAAGAAACAATTGACAAGTGGCTCTATCCCATCTCCCCCCTTTCCCCGTCGCGATATAACCTTCGTGGTTGAAAACGACGTTAAACACCAAATAAAGAAAGAAAGAAAGAAAAGTACAACTGCAGAGCTCCACATGGCGATCACATTGTGTGGCGCTATCCCTGCTTTCTTCATGTTCTAACATGATGATTTTTGCTGGCATATTGCTGGGTTAAGTTACGAAGGAAAGAGTCTTGTCTGCGAGGACGGTACGCAGTGGTACCTAAGAAGAAAGGACACCTTTGGGGCCGACCGAAAGTGTCCCTACATTGTAGGTAGTCTGTCATGACAGGTATATTTTAGGA